>NW_027195946.1:110000-120811 GCF_038502225.1 Cherax quadricarinatus | reverse complement strand
ATATATCATGTACACTAGCACTTTCAACAAATATTTCACCGTCTCCAGCTGTAGACAGTAGATGTGCTGGGGTTAGCTGAGCTGGTGACGGCTGAGACGGGGTCAGCTGAACTGTGGTCAGCTGAGATGGTGACAGCTGAGCTGGGGACAGTGGTGGCCACATCTGGGGTGGCCATGTCTAGAGTGGCCACGTCTGGGGTGGTCGCAGAAAATATGGTCATTTGTGGCGAGGTTGTCACATATGTAACCACAGGTGTGGTCAAGACAGATGTATATATGGGTGAAGGCGTGGTCACTGTGGCCACAATGGTGGTGGTGGTGGCCACATTATTATTATTATTATAATCAAGGGGGAAGCGCTAAACCCGAAGGATTATACAGCGCCCAGGGGGGGGATGTGGAAGGCATTCAGGCTTAATTCGGGGAACTGGAGCACAGATCCAATTCCCTAAATCAAGAGCCCCTCACCAACATCAAGGAACCTTCCATGAGGGGGTGGTGGCCACAGATGAGTCACCTAGTTTACGCTTCATTCCTCTAGGTCTGCCATGGTCACGTGGGGTGGCCACATCTTGGATGGCCACAGTGCTGCTGCCAGCATCTGGGGTGGCCATGCTGATGCTGCCAGCATCTGGGGTGGCCACGGTGATGCTGCCGGTATCTGGGGTGGCCATGCTGATGCTGCCAGCATCTGGGGTGGCCACGGTGATGCTGCCGGCATCTGGGGTGGCCATGCTGATGCTGCCAGCATCTGGGGTGGCCACAGTGCTGCTGCCAGCATCTGGGGTGGCCATGCTGATGCTGCCAGCATCTGGGGTGGCCACGGTGATGCTGCCGGCATCTGGGGTGGCCACGGTGATGCTGCCACCATCTGGGGTGGCCACGGTGATGCTGCCAGCATCTGTGGTGGCCATGCTGATGCTGCCAGCATCTAGGGTGGCCACGGTGATTATTATTATAATTATAATCAAGGGGAGGCGCTAAACCCGGAGGATTATACAGCGCGTGGGGGGGGATGTGGAAGGCATTCAGGCTTAATTCGGGGAACTGGAGCACAGATCCAATTTCCTAAATCAAGAGCCCCTCACCAACATCAAGGAACCTTCCTTGAGGGTGGCCACGGTGATGCTGCCGGCATCTGGGGTGGCCACGGTGATGCTGCCGGCATCTGGGGTGGCCACGGTGATGCTGCCAGCATCTGGGGTGGCCATCGAGGTGCTGGCTACACAGGTCATCTTACACTTTGCTTTACTTGTTCAACAACTGACTGGGTTTCAGAAACATCAGTTATTTCCGCAGCAGTAAACAATGTGTTGGTCTTGACAAGTGTTGTGATGGCAGCCACGAGTCGTGTTCTACCTCCTACTGCCTTCATTTCTTTAGCTTTTTTTCATCATTTCTAATCGCTTCCGGCGGATCGTATGCGAATACTGTTTCTTCGGGCGACGCATTATGTACGAAATTTGCACAATATATGGCAAAATTACGGGTCACTAGGGTCTGCTGCGGTCACTCAGAGCGACACACCTCCTCCTCCTGTCGACTGTTAGTCAACACTGAGACTCGTGTGGTTGAAGCAGCTCAAACTGCAGCCACTCACAAAGTTACCAATTTGTATTTTGTAGCATTTGACACTAAAATATGAACAAAAAATGACGAGAAATGTCTAAAAATAACTACAAATGTATTACTGTTATGGTATACGTCACAACAATTACGCATTTACCTCATTTATTATAATTACGGTAACTTTTTTAGAGAATTATCGTACAAAGACGAGACATACACCAAAATATTACCAGATTCTTGAGCTCTTTCTCGGTAACATTAACTCATTTTTCAATTCTTTTCGTATTTTCCGTGTTATTCAGCGCTTGACGCGTCACGCGCCGCTAACGTTCACACAACAACACTAATCTACGCACCTAAATACCTTCATAAATGTACTTACACAACTAAATAATTAATAAAGCTAATAATTAACATAAGTAAAATATTAAATATAAATATATGTTCCAGATTTTCACTAGTGGCCAGTTCTTGGTGGACGAACTGTGATAGAGATCTCTCATGTCTCAGGTAGTCGACGTTCGAGTCTGTCCAGGAGGATGTTATTACAGAGCGCAGATTATCTGTGTGTCCTCCTCTGTAATAACATCTACCTTCGTATACTGATATTAATACACTTGTGTAGTAATATCATATATGGACAGTGCTTCAAGGCTGGCTGAAACTGCTGACCTCAGGGAAGTGGTGTAGGGTGAATACCTGGATCCACGGACCTGGGGTGGGACTGCTGACCTCAGGGAAGTGGTGAAGGGTGAATACCTGGATCCACGGACCTGGGGTGGGACTGCTGACCTCAGGGAAGTGGTGAAGGGTGAATACCTGGATCCACGGACCTGGGGTGGGACTGCTGACCTCAGGGAAGTGGTGAAGGGTGAATACCTGGATCCACGGACCTGGGGTGGGACTGCTGACCTCAGGGAAGTGGTGAAGGGTGAATACCTGGATCCACGGACCTGGGGTGGGACTGCTGACCTCAGGGAAGTGGTGAAGGGTGAATACCTGGATCCACGGACCTAGGGTGGGACTGCTGACCTCAGGGAAGTGGTGAAGGGTGAATACCTGGATCCACGGACCTGGGGTGGGACTGCTGACCTCAGGGAAGTGGTGAAGGGTGAATACCTGGATCCACGGACCTGGGGTGGGACTTGCTGACCTCAGGGAAGTGGTGACGGGTGAATACCTGGATCCACGTACCTGGGGTGGGACTGCTGACCTCAGGGAAGTGGTGAAGGGTGAATACCTGGATCCACGGACCTAGGGTGGGACTGCTGACCTCAGGGAAGTGGTGAAGGGTGAATACCTGGATCCACGGACCTAGGGTGGGACTGCTGACCTCAGGGAAGTGGTGAAGGGTGAATACCTGGATCCACGGACCTGGGGTGGGACTTGCTGACCTCAGGGAAGTGGTGACGGGTGAATACCTGGATCCACGTACCTGGGGTGGGACTGCTGACCTCAGGGAAGTGGTGAAGGGTGAATACCTGGATCCACGGACCTAGGGTGGGACTGCTGACCTCAGGGAAGTGGTGAAGGGTGAATACCTGGATCCACGGACCTAGGGTGGGACTGCTGACCTCAGGGAAGTGGTGAAGGGTGAATACCTGGATCCACGGACCTGGAGTGGGACTGCTGACCTCAGGGAAGTGGTGACTGGTGAATACCTGGAACCACGGACCTGGGGTGGGACTTGCTGACCTCAGGAAAGTGGTGACGGGTGAATACCTGGAACCACGGACCTGGGGTGGGAATTGCTGACCTCAGGGAAGTGGTGAAGGGTGAATACCTGGATCCACGGACCTGGGGTGGGACTGCTGACCTCAGGGAAGTGGTGACAGGTGAATACCTGGAAGCACGGACCTGGGGTGGGACTTACTGACCTGGAACCACGGACCTGGGGTGGGACTTGCTGACCTCAGGGAAGTGGTGACTGAATACCTGTAACCACGGACCTGGGGTGGGACTTGCTGACCTCAGGGAAGTGGTGAAGGGTGAATACCTGGATCCACGGACCTGGGGTGGGACTTGCTGACCTCAGGGAAGTGGTGACGGGTGAATACCTGGAACCACGGACCTGGAGTGGGACTGCTGACCTCAGGGACGTGGTGACAGGTGAATACCTGGAACCACGGACCTGGAGTGGGACTGCTGACCTCAGGGAAGTAGTGAAGGGTGAATACCTGGATCCACGGACCTGGGATGGGACTGCTGACCTCAGGGAAGTGGTGAAGGGTGAATACCTGGATCCACGGACCTGGGGTGGGACTGCTGACCTCAGGGAAGTGGTGACAGGTGAATACCTGGAACCACGGATCTGGGGTGGGACTTGCTGACCTCAGGGACGTGGTGACGGGTGAATACCTGGAACTATGGACCTGGGGTGGGACTTGGTGACCTCAGGGAAGTGGTGAAGGGTGAATACCTGGATCCACTGACCTGGGGTGGGACTTGGTGACCTCAGGGAAGTGGTGAAGGGTGTATACCTGGATCCACGGACCTGCGGTGGGACTTGCTGACCTCAGGGAAGTGGTGACGGGTGTATACCTGGAACCACGGGCCTGGTGTGGGACTTGCTGACCACGGACTGGGGGTAGGTGAGGCATCACCAGACTTCAAGGGAAGACATCTGGGGGCCCACGGATGAATTCCCGGGGAAGGCTTAGATGCAAAAGTTCGGATAGGAAGTGTAAGGTGGGAAGTGTAGGATGGGAAGTGTAGGATAGGAAGTGTAGGATGGGAAGTGAAGGATAGGAAGTGGGGAAGGGAGAATATCTGAGGGGACACAGATGGACTCCTGGACACATGAACCTGGGGAAGACTTAGTGTAGGATGGGAAGTGTTGGATAGGAAGTGTAGGATGGAAAGTGAGGAAGGGAGAATGTCTGAGGGGACACAGATAGACTCCTGGACACATGAACCTGGAAGACTTAGTGTAGGATGGGAAGTGTTGGATAGGAAGTGTAGGATGGGAAGTGAGGAAGGGAGAATGTCTGAGGGGACACAGATAGACTCCTGGACACATGAACCTGGGGAAGACTTAGTGTAGGATGGGAAGTGTTGGATAGGAAGTGTAGGATGGGAAGTGAGGAAGGGAGAATGTCTGAGGGGACACAGACGGACTCCTGGACACATGAACCTGGGGAAGACTTAGTGTAGGATGGGAATTGTTGGATAGGAAGTTTAAGATAGGAAGAGTAGGATGGGAAGTGAGGAAGGGAGAATGTCTGAGGGGACACAGATAGACTCCTGGACACATGAACCTGGGGAAGACTTAGTGTAGGATGGGAAGTGTAGGATAGGAAGTGTAGGATGGGAAGTGTAGGATAGGAAGTGTAGGATGGGAAGTGAGGAAGGGAGAATGTCTGAGGGGACACCGATAGACTCCTGGACACATGAACCTGGGGAAGTGTTGGATAGGAAGTGTAGGATGGGAAGTGAGGAAGGGAGAATATCTGAGGGGACACAGATAGACTCCTGGACACATGAACCTGGGGAAGACTTAGTGTAGGATGGGAAGTGTAGGATAGGAAATTTAGGATAGGAAGTGTAGGATAGGAAATTTAGGATAGGAATTGTAGGATGGGAAGTGTAGGATAGGAAGTTTAGGATAGGAAGTGTAGGACTAGGTGAGGCATCACCAGACTTCAAGGGAAGACATCCGGGGGCCCACGGATGAATTCCCGGGGAAGGCTTAGATGCAAAAGTTCGGATAGGAAGTGTAAGGATGGGAAGTGTAGGATAGGAAGTGTAGGATGGGAAGTGTAGGATAGGAAGTGTAGGATAGGAAGTGGGGAAGGGAGAATATCTGAGGGGACACAGATGGACTCCTGGACACATGAACCTGGGGAAGACTTAGTGTAGGATGGGAAGTGTTGGATAGGAAGTGTAGGATGGGAAGTGAGGAAGGGAGAATGTCTGAGGGGACACAGACGGACTCCTGGACACATGAACCTGGGGAAGACTTAGTGTAGGATGGGAAGTGTTGGATAGGAAGTGTAGGATGGGAAGTGAGGAAGGGAGAATGTCTTAGGGGACACAGACGGACTCCTGGACACATGAACCTGGGGAAGACTTAGTGTAGGATGGGAAGTGTAGGATAGGAAGTTTAGAATAGGAAGAGTAGGATAGAAATTGAAGAAGGGAGAATATCTGAGGGGACACAGACGGACTCCTGGACACATGAGCCTGGGGAAGACTTAGTGTAGGATGGGAATTGTTGGATAGGAAGTTTAAGATAGGAAGAGTAGGATGGGAAGTGAGGAAGGGAGAATGTCTGAGGGGACACAGATAGACTCCTGGACACATGAACCTGGGGAAGACTTAGTGTAGGATGGGAAGTGTAGGATAGGAAGTGTAGGATGGGAAGTGTAGGATAGGAAGTGTAGGATGGGAAGTGAGGAAGGGAGAATGTCTGAGGGGACACCGATAGACTCCTGGACACATGAACCTGGGGAAGTGTTGGATAGGAAGTGTAGGATGGGAAGTGAGGAAGGGAGAATATCTGAGGGGACACAGATAGACTCCTGGACACATGAACCTGGGGAAGACTTAGTGTAGGATGGGAAGTGTAGGATAGGAAATTTAGGATAGGAAGTGTAGGATAGGAAATTTAGGATAGGAATTGTAGGATGGGAAGTGTAGGATAGGAAGTTTAGGATAGGAAGTGTAGGACTAGGTGAGGCATCACCAGACTTCAAGGGAAGACATCCGGGGGCCCACGGATGAATTCCCGGGGAAGGCTTAGATGCAAAAGTTCGGATAGGAAGTGTAAGGTGGGAAGTGTAGGATGGGAAGTGTAGGATAGGAAGTGTAGGATGGGAAGTGTAGGATAGGAAGTGTAGGATAGGAAGTGGGGATGGGAGAATATCTGAGGGGACACAGATGGACTCCTGGACACATGAACCTGGGGAAGACTTAGTGTAGGATGGGAAGTGTTGGATAGGAAGTGTAGGATGGAAAGTGAGGAAGGGAGAAATCTGAGGGGACACAGATAGACTCCTGGACACATGAACCTGGGGAAGACTTAGTGTAGGATGGGAAGTGTTGGATAGGAAGTGTAGGATGGGAAGTGAGGAAGGGAGAATGTCTGAGGGGACACAGACGGACTCCTGGACACATGAACCTGGGGAAGACTTAGTGTAGGATGGGAATTGTTGGATAGGAAGTTTAAGATAGGAAGAGTAGGATGGGAAGTGAGGAAGGGAGAATGTCTTAGGGGACACAGATAGACTCCTGGACACATGAACCTGGGGAAGACTTAGTGTAGGATGGGAAGTGTAGGATAGGAAGTTTAGAATAGGAAGAGTAGGATAGAAAGTGAAGAAGGGAGAATATCTGAGGGGACACAGATGGACTCCTGGACACATGAACCTGGGGAAGACTTAGTTGCAAGATTACTGAGTGTAGGATAGGAAGTGAAGAAGGGAGAATATCTGAGGGGACACATGAACCTGGGGAAACCATCAAAAATACAGTAAGTGGACCTTAAAGACGAACTACTTGCCTCCACTTTGCAAGGTCTGGTAACTCAGTGGCTGACAGTGGTAATATGCTCAGTGTTTCAACTGGATCAATCCCGGCAGGTTTCCTGACACTTGTTGCTCCTGTTCACCTAGTAGTAAGTAGTTATTGCTATCACTTGTTCACCTAGTAGTAAGTAGTTATTGTTATCACTTGTTCACCTAGTAGTAAGTAGTTATTGTTATCACTTGTTCACCTAGTAGTGAGTAGTTATTGTTATCACTTGTTTACCTAGTAGAGAGTAGTTATTATCACTTGATCACCTAGTAGTAAGTAGTTATTGCTATCACATGTTCACCTAGTAGTGAGTAGTTATTGTTATCACTTGTTCACCTAGTAGTGAGTAGTTATTGTTATCACTTGTTTACCTAGTAGTGAGTAGTTATTGTTATCACTTGTTCGCCTAGTAGTGAGTAGTTATTGTTATCACTTGTTCACCTAGTAGTAAGTAGTTATTGTTATCACTTGTTCCCCTAGTAGTAAGTAGTTATTGTTATCACATGTTCACCTAGTAGTGAGTAGTTATTGTTATCACTTGTTCACCTAGTGTTAAATAGTTATTGTTATCACTTGTTCACAGTAACAGAGAAGACCAGTACAGTAACACAGAAGAACGAGTACACTACTACAGAAGACCAGTACAGTAACACAGAAGAACGGGTACACTACTACAGAAGACCAGTACAGTAACACAGAAGAACGGGTACAATGGTACAGAAGACCAGTACAGTAACACAGAAGAACGGGTACACTACTACAGAAGACCAGTACAGTAACACAGAAGAACGGGTACACTACTACAGAAGACCAGTACAGTAACACAGAAGAACGGGTACACTACTACAGAAGACCAGTACAGTAACACAGAAGAACGGGTACACTACTACAGAAGACCAGTACAGTAACACAGAAGAACGGGTACACTACTACAGAAGACCAGTACAGTAACACAGAAGAACGAGTACACTACTACAGAAGACCAGTACAGTAACACAGAAGAACGGGTACAATGGTACAGAAGACCAGTACAGTAACACAGAAGAACGGGTACACTACTACAGAAGACCAGTACAGTAACACAGAAGAACGGGTACACTACTACAGAAGACCAGTACAGTAACACAGAAGAACGGGTACACTACTACAGAAGACCAGTACAGTAACACAGAAGAACGGGTACAGTACAGTAACAGAGAAGACCAGCATAGTAACAGAGAAGACCAATACGGTAACAGAGAAGACCAGTACAGTAACACAGAAGAACGAGTACACAACTACAGAAGACCAGTACAGTAACACAGAAGAACGGGTACACTACTACAGAAGACCAGTACAATAACACAGAAGAACGGGTACACTACTACAGAAGACCAGTACAGTAACACAGAAGAACGGGTACACTACTACAGAAGACCAGTACAGTAACACAGAAGAACGGGTACACTACTACAGAAGACCAGTACAGTAACACAGAAGAACGGGTACACTACTACAGAAGACCAGTACAGTAACACAGAAGAACGGGTACACTACTACAGAAGACCAATACAGTAACACAGAAGAACGGGTACACTACTACAAAAGACCAATACAGTAACACAGAAGAACGGGTACACTACTACAGAAGACCAGTACAGTAACACAGAAGAACGGGTACACTACTACTGAAGACCAGTACAGTAACACAGAAGAATGGGTACAGTACAGTAACAGAGAAGACCAGCATAGTAACAGAGAAGACCAATACGGTAACAGAGAAGACCAGTACAGTAACACAGAAGAACGAGTACACAACTACAGAAGACCAGTACAGTAACACAGAAGAACGGGTACACTACTACAGAAGACCAGTACAATAACACAGAAGAACGGGTACACTACTACAGAAGACCAATACAGTAACACAGAAGAACGGGTACACTACTACAGAAGACCAGTACAGTAACACAGAAGAACGGGTACACTACTACTGAAGACCAGTACAGTAACACAGAAGAACGGGTACAGTACAGTAACAGAGAAGACCAGCATAGTAACAGAGAAGACCAATACGGTAACAGAGATGACCAGTACAGAACAGTAACACTTGTTCACCTAGTGTTAAGTAGTTATTGTTATCACTTGTTCACCTAGCAGTGAGTAGTTAATGTTATCACATGTTTACCTAGTAGTGAGTAGCTATTGTTATCACATGTTTACCTAGTAGTGAGTAGTTATTGTTATCACTTGTTCACCTAGTGTTAAATAGTTATTGTTATCACTTGTTCACCTAGTAGTTAGAAATTATTGTTATCACTTGTTCACCTAGTGTTAAGTAGTTATTGTTATCACTTGTTCACCTAGTAAGTTATTGTTATCACTTGTTCACCTAGTAAGTTATTGTTATCACTTGTTCACCTAGTAATGAGTAGTTATTATCACTTGTTCACCTAGTGTTAAGTAGTTATTGTTATCACTTGTTCACCTAGTAGTAAGTAATTATCACTTGTTCACCCTGTAGTAAGTAGTTGTTAAGTCCCTGGCTTTTCAATATCTACCTCGTTCTGCTTATTACTAGTTCCCCTAGAACTCGTAATTTTACTACACTGGGACTTCACTATTTTCCTGCCAAAACCCATACCACTAACTATTCCTAGTATAAAGTCCTAACTGCTCCCTCCACTGCAGTTGCCAGTGCTACCACCCCAGACCTAGATAAGTGAACCCCATCCCTGGCATACATGTCATTTCTGCCATAGAAGAGGTCCCAGTTGTCAATGAATGTTACTGCATTTTCCTTACAGTATTTGTCCAGCCAGCAATTGACACCAATTACCCTGGACAACCATTCATTTCCAACTCCTCTCCTTGGCAAAATACCACATATGACAGGGTTCCCACCCTTACTCCTAATTATTTCTATTGCTGACCTATACCTTCTAATCAGGTCTTCACTCCTACGTCTGTCAACATCGTTGCCTCCAGCACTGAGACAGACACACACACAAACACACACACACACACACACACACAGACATACACACACACAGACACACACGCACACACACACACACGCACACACAACAAGACTAGTCCCAGAGCTAAGAGGTATGTCCTACGAGGAGAGGTTAAGGGAAATCAACCTGACGACACTGGAGGACAGGAGAGATAGGGGGGACATGATAACGACATACAAAATACTGAGAGGAATTGACAAGGTGGATAAAGACAGGATGTTCCAGAGATTGGACACAGTAACAAGGGGACACAGTTGGAAGCTGAAGACACAGATGAATCACAGGGATGTTAGGAAGTATTTCTTCAGCCACAGAGTAGTCAGTAAGTGGAATAGTTTGGGAAGCGATGTAGTGGAGGCAGGATCCATACATAGCTTTAAGCAGAGGTATGATAAAGCTCACGGCTCAGGGAGAGTGACCTAGTAGCGATCAGTGAAGAGGCGGGGCCAGGAGCTAGGACTCGACCCCCGCAACCTCAACTAGGTGAGAACCTCAACTAGGTGAGTACACACAAACACACACAGACACACACAGAGACACACACAGAGACACACACACAAACACACACACACACACACACACACACACACTACCTGAGGTATGGAAGACGGCAAATGTAGTTCCCATTTTTAAAAAAGGAGACAGAAAAGAGGCACTAAACTATAGACCTGTGTCATTGACGTGTATAGTATGCAAAATTATGGAGAAGATTATCAGGAGGAGAGTGGT
>NW_027195946.1:0-105000 GCF_038502225.1 Cherax quadricarinatus | reverse complement strand
CTACAAACTTTCCCACTGCGTCTTACTCAACAGTGTCTCCCACACTGACATTCATATCTCTTGCATCACTCAACATTAACAAAACATTCACTTAACATCTTCCAGAATCCCTTTTTCTTATTTGTACTTTTCTCAGACTTAAAATGTTAATCTAAATAAACCTATTCACAATACACACCAAAAATCAGTAACTCTCAGGTAATAAAGTCGACCATCATGATAGTCTCGATCTGACCACCATAACGATTTCGGTGGCCATTCCTGCAACCTGGCTAGTTTGTCTCATTGTTACTGTCTCCAGTATTGCTCTTTTTTGCAATGATTTTATTCATTTAAAATTGTAGTACCATAAGTCTTGCATAACGTATTTTTGTTAACTATTGTTAAACAGTCTTCTTCATAAATATATTTTACAATTCTGTCTAACACTGTGTACGGCTTTGATCTGTTTCACTAGCACAGGCTGGTACCAAAGTTAGACTTGTGTAGATATATGAGACTAATTATTTTAGTTATTCTTGTCTGTTTAACAGGTTTCCTTCCAGCAGCTGTGAAGTCACTATGGCTCAGTAATTACGATAGTTTCAAAGGTATTCTTCCAACAGTGAAAGTCATTATACGTTATACGTGCACTAGATACTTTAGTATTAAGGATTACTTCCTAACTGAGTTAGTCACTGTGGTTACAATATATTCAACAGATTCAGAAATGTAACTATGTACTCTTTCAATAAATACATGTTACAGTATTTAACAGACGTTCAGAGTGAGATAAAGGTTCTTGTTAGCTACACAAGAACCCTTCCTGCTGCACAGGAACCCTCTCACCTACACAAGAACCCTCCCTGCTGCACAGGAACCCTCCCATCTACACAAGAACCCTCCCTGCTGCACATGAACCCTCCCAGCTACACAAGAATCCTTCTAGCTGCACAGGAGCCCTCCCAGCTACACAAGAATCCTTCTAGTGCACAGGAACCCTCCCAACTACACAAGAATCTTTCTAGCTGCACAGGAACCCTCCCAGCTACAAAAGAATCCTTGTAGCTACACAGGAACCCTCCCAGCTACACAAGAATCCTTCTAACTGCACAGGAACCCTCTAAGCTACACAAGAATCCTTGTAGCTTCCCAGGAACCCTACCAGCTAAACAAGAATCCTTCTAGCTGCACAGGAACCCTCCCAGCTAAACAAGAATCCTTCCAGCTGCACAGGAACCCTCTAAGCTACACAAGAATTCTTCTACCTGCCCAGGAACCCTCCCAGCTAAACAAGAATCCTTCTAGCTGCACAGGAACCCTCTCAGCTACACAAGAATCCTTCTAGCTGCACAGGAACCGTCCCAGCTAAACAAGAATCCTTCTAGCTGCACAGGAACCCTCTAAGCTACACAAGAATCCTTCTAGCTGCCCAGGAACCCTCCCAGCTAAACAAGAATCCTTGTACACAAATAACCCGCACATAAAAGAGAGAAGCTTACGACGACGTTTCGATCCGACTTGGACCATTGACAAAGTCACAGTGTGACTTTGTCACACTAATGGACTAATAAAAACACACAAACCAGGGAATCCAGTCAGACCAATTATTAGCTCCATAGGGTCAGTTTCATATAAATTATCCAAATGGCTTGTTGATATTTTGAACCCTATTGTTGGCAAAAAATCTAACTTTAATGTTAAAAACAACATAGACTTGGTTGATAAATTAAGCTCCTTGACTGACTTAAATGATTTTAACATGATTAGTTTTGATGTTACTTCTTTGTTTACGAAAGTTCCTGTTGATGATTTATTAAGTTTCTTATCTGAAGAACTCGTTAACTATGATTTACCATTGCCAGTTCCTACTATCATTAAACTTATTAAACTTTGCATTGTTGATGCAAAATTTGTATTAATGATAAGTTTTACACTCAGAAGTTTGGTATGGCAATGGGAAATCCTCTTTCACCTGTTCTTAGTAACCTATACATGGAATTTTTTGAAACAAGGTTGCTTAACACAATCCTCCCTTAATAGAGCTAAGTGGTTCAGATATGTTGATGATATTTTGTGTCTTATGCCCAAAAATGTAGATATACACCATTTCCTAGGAAAATTAAATAGCTTAGCCCATTCTATAAACTTTACTGTTGAGTTTGAAGAAAATAACTCATTGCCTTTTCTAGATGTTTTAATTATTAAGGGTAATAATGAATTCAAATTTAAAATTTACAGAAAACCTACAAATAACTGTTCCTATGTCCACTATTATTCCTCGCATCAAGATAGAGTCAAACTGTCTGTTTTCTCATCAATGTTTTTGAGAGCTTTACGAATTTGTAGTCCTGAGTTCATAGATGAGGAAATATCCAAAATTTATGAAATAGGTAATGATTTAAAATACCCAAGAAATGTAATTGATAAATCTTTTAAAGTTGCTAGAAATACTTTTTACAATCCAAAAAGGGACAACCAGCCTTATTCAACTAAAAATATGTTGGTTCTCCCTTACCATGAAAACTTGGTTGATATGCCTTCTCTTCTTAAGACTTTTAATATTAAAGTTGTATTCAAAAATCTTGATACAGTAAAAAAACTTTTGATAAAGAATTCCCCCCAAAATGCTGATGGATGTGTCTATAAGATTCCTTGTAAAATTTGCGATAAAGTTTATTACGGTCAAACTGTTAAAAATCTCGAACTAAGATTAAAACAACATAAATATAGCATTAGACCTGGACAAGATTCCAATGTTCTATTTATTCATGTAAGAGATTTTAACCATCCAATTGATTTTCAAAAAGTTGAGAAAGTAGTATCAAGCAAGTCCATGGTCGACAGGAATTTAATTGAATCTTGTTTCATAAAAAGCAGTTTTGACAATAATATGAATATTTCCTTTGGTTTATAAAAATTAGATCCATTTATAATTAATAGAATTTGGGAAGAATTTAATAATACACTGGACGAATAATAATTTTTAAATTTTCTTGCGTAGAATAGTTTGTGGGTGAGTTGTGCAAAAGACCTATCCAAGTTGGATCGGCGCGCGTCAGGTATTTAACCGTTGTGGGATCTAATAGTGAGGTGCTGGCCAGACCCCTTATATAGTTTCCTTGAATGCTTTACTTTCATAGTTCCTTGATAATGTGAGTAGTCACGAAAGCGCTTGGAATTTCTCTATTCTTTCAGAGTGGTTGTTTTGAATATTCTGAAATCACCTGTTTACTGTGATCTTATTGCATATATATATATGTATATATATATATATATATATATATATATATATATATATATATATATATATATATATATATATATATATATATATATATATATATATATATATATATATATATATCGTGCCGAATATGTAAAACTGGTCAATTAGCAAGAACTCATTTAAAATTAAGTCCTTTCTAAAATTTTTTCTTATACGTTTAAAGATATATTTTTTTGATTAATGTTAATGTAAAAATTTTTAATTTTGCACCAAAAGGAACTTAGAAAACTTACCTAACCTTATTATAACAAGAACAATTTATTTTAGGCTAACCCAACTAAATATATTTTAGATTTGTTTACAATAATTTAATACTAAACAAACACAGTGAAATATATTTTTTTCGTTAGGTTCAGAATGATTTTGGCGAAATTATTGCATTCACAAATTTTCACTTGTCATATATGGCAAGATGAGCGTTGCTATTTAAGCCAAGATCGCAAGTTCTGCCTATTCGGCACGACATATATATATATATATATATATATATATATATATATATATAATATATATATATATATATATATATATAATGTTAAAAGCAGGTGGGGATATAGTTTTGGAGTGGTTGGTGCAATTATTTAATAAATGTATGGAAGAGGGTAAGGTACCTAGGGATTGGCAGAGAGCATGCATAGTTCCTTTGTATAAAGGCAAAGGGGATAAAAGAGAGTGCAAAAATTATAGGAGGAAAAGTCTGCTGAGTATACCTGGTAAAGCGTATGGTAGAGTTATTATTGAAAGAATTAAGAGTAAGACGGAGAATAGGATAGCAGATGAACAAGGAGGCTTTAGGAAAGGTAGGGGGTGTGTGGACCAGGTGTTTACAGTGAAACATATAAGTGAACGGTATTTAGATAAGGCTAAAGAGGTCTTTGTGGCATTTAAGGATTTGGAAAAGGTGTATGACAGGGTGGATAGGGGGGCAATGTGGCAGATGTTGCAAGTGTATGGTGTAGGAGGTAGGTTACTGAAAGCAGTGAAGAGTTTTTACGAGGATAGTGAGGCTCAAGTTAGAGTATGTAGGAAAGAGGGAAATTATTTCCCAGTAAAAGTAGGCCTTAGACAAGGATGTGTGATGTCACCGTGGTTGTTTAATATATTTATAGATGGGGTTGTAAGAGAAGTAAATGCGAGGGTCTTGGCAAGAGGCGTGGAGTTAAAAGATAAAGAATCACACACAAAGTGGGAGTTGTCACAGCTGCTCTTTGCTGATGACACTGTGCTCTTGGGAGATTCTGAAGAGAAGTTGCAGAGATTGGTGGATGAATTTGGTAGGGTGTGCAAAAGAAGAAAATTAAAGGTGAATACAGGAAAGAGTAAGGTTATGAGGATAACAAAAAGATTAGGTGATGAAAGATTGAATATCAGACTGGAGGGAGAGAGTATGGAGGAGGTGAATGTATTCAGATATTTGGGAGTGGACGTGTCAGCGGATGGGTCTATGAAAGATGAGGTGAATCATAGAATTGATGAGGGGAAAAGAGTGAGTGGTGCACTTAGGAGTCTGTGGAGACAAAGAACTTTGTCCTTGGAGGCAAAGAGGGGAATGTATGAAGGTATAGTTTTACCAACGCTCTTATATGGGTGTGAAGCATGGGTGATGAATGTTGCAGCGAGGAGAAGGCTGGAGGCAGTGGAGATGTCATGTCTGAGGGCAATGTGTGGTGTGAATATAATGCAGATAATTCGTAGTATGGAAGTTAGGAGGAGGTGCGGGATTTCCAAAACTGTTGTCCAGAGGGCTGAGGAAGGGTTGTTGAGGTGGTTCGGACATGTAGAGAGAATGGAGCGAAACAGAATGACTTCAAGAGTGTATCAGTCTGTAGTGGAAGGAAGGCGGGTTAGGGGTCGGCCTAGGAAAGGTTGGAGAGAGGGGGTAAAGGAGGTTTTGTGTGCGAGGGGCTTGGACTTCCAGCAGGCATGCGTGAGCGTGTTTGATAGGAGTGAATGGAGACAAATGGTTTTTAATACTTGACGTGCTGTTGGAGTGTGAGCAAAGTAACATTTATGAAGGGGTTCAGGGAAACCGGCAGGCCGGACTTGAGTCCTGGAGATGGGAAGTGCAGTGCCTGCACTCTGAAGGAGGGGTGTTAATGTTGCAGTTTAAAAACTGTAGTGTAAAGCACCCTTCTGGCAAGACAGTGATGGAGTGAATGATGGTGAAAGTTTTTCTTTTTCGGGTCACCCTGCCTTGGTGTGAATCGGCCAGTGTGATAATAAAAAAATATATATGTATATATATATATATGTATATATATATATATATGTATATATGTATATATATATATATATATATATATATATATATATATATTGTTACGTCAAGGGACATGTCTAAAGGCCTGTTTTGGCCCCTTTCTAGCTGTCTAGCTGTCCTTAGACAAATGTCATTTTAATATGGGGATTACCATTAGGAGACCCATCCGACTAAATCAAATGTGTTCTTTATTACAAAAGAATTCATATAAAACTTAATACATGATTCAAAGTTCTCTCTCTTATGGTGTAATACATAAAGATATACTTAATACAGAAAGCAGTAGACATACGACTGTTTTCTGTATTAAGTATATCTTTATGTAAATGTTTGTGTACAATGTTTATACTCAATGACGTGAGTCTTATACAATTCATTTACATGAAGGCTCTGAATTGTATCAGATGAAACTATCGTCTCCTTAAAGACAGATTCGTATTAGATACTAGTCGAGACTATACATATATTAATTTAAAGCACGATAATCCTTTAAAGCCAGAAGTCTCTCTTAAAGTATAGACAGACCGAAATCTTAGCTAATAACAAGCTAACACTGATTCAGAGATGACTGTCTGGGAATAAGTAATATTGTACAGCGAGGAATTGTATTAAAGGCTGAGCGTCTGAATCTGCTCAGAAGAGTGTATGAAGCTACTCAGTGTGATTGTCGTGAACCTACTTATAGCGAGTGCTGTGAACCTACTCTGAGTGAGTGTGGGAACCTACTGCCCTGAGTGTGGGAACCTACTCAGAGCGAGTGCTGTGAACCTACTCTGAGTGAGTGTGGGAACCTAGTGCCCTGACAGAGTGACTGGTAAGCTGACGTCAGGTTAGACCACATGACTTGGCGGGAGGCAGGCCAGTAACTGAACTAAAAACCGGAGCTCTAATCAGTGGTTTCCATGAAACTCACATTCCTAATATAACGCCTAACAAACAATATAATATAACGCCTAACAAACAATATAACAAATATTAAAACTAACAATATTAGCATTAACGTATATATATACATATATATATATATATATATATATATATATATATATATATATATATATATATATATATATATATATATATATATATATATATATATATATATATATATATATATATATATATATATATATATATATATATATATATATATATATGTCGTGCCGAATATGTAAAACTGGTCAATTAGCAAGAACTCATTTAAAACTAAGTCCTTTCTAAAAATTTCTCTTATACGTTTAAAGATATATTTTTTTTTATTAATGTTAATGTAAAAATTTTTAATTTTGCACCAAAAGAATCTTAGAAAACTTACCTAACCTTATTATAACAAGCGCAAATTATTTTAGCCTAATCCTACTAAATATATTTTATATACTTTTACAATAATTTAATACTAAACAAACACAATGAAATATATTTTTTTCGTTAGGTTCAGAATGATTTTTGCGAAATTATTGCATACACAAATTTTCACTTGTCCTATAAGGCAAGATGAGCGTTGCTATTTAAGCCAAGATCGCAAGTTCTGCCTATTCGGTACGACATATATATATATATATATATATATATATATATATATATATATATATATATATATATATATATATATATATATATATATATATATATAACGTATAAGAGAAAATTTCGGAAAGGACTTAATTTTAAATGAGTTCTTGCTAATTGACCAGTTTTGCATATTCGGCACGACATATATATATATATATATATATATACATATATATATGGGTCCAACAATTTACACCAGAGGTGGACCCCATCCTATATAATATATATATATATATATATATATATATATATATATATATATATATATATATATATATATATATATATATATATATATATATATATATATATATATATATATATATATATATATATATATATATATATATATATATATATATATGGGTCATCTATATATATACATATATATATATATATATATATATATATATATATATATATATATATATATATATATATATATATATATATATATATATATATATATATATATATATATATATGCAAAACAACCACTCTGAAAGAATAGAGAAATTCCAAGCGCTTTCGTGACTACTCACATTATCAAGGAACTATGAAAGTAAAGCATCCAAGGAAGCTATATAAGGGGTCTGGCCAGCACCTCACTATCAGATCCCACAACGGTTAAACACCTGACGCGCGCCGACCCAACTTGGATAGGTCCTTTGCACAACTCACCCCACAAACTATTCTACCCAAGAAAATTTAAAAATTATTTGTCCAGTGTATTATTAAATTCTTCCCAAATTCTATTAATTATAAATGGATCTAATTTATATAAACCAAAGGAAATATTCATATTATTGTCAAAACTGCTTTTTATGAAACAAGATTCAATTATATTCCTGTCGACAATGGACTTGCTTGATACTACTTTCTCAACTTTTTGAAAATCAATTGGATGGTTAAAATCTCTTTCATGAATAAATAGAGCATTGGAATCTTGTCCAGTTCTAATGCTATATTTATGTTGTTTTAATCTTAGTTCGAGATTTTTACCAGTTTGACCGTAATAAACTTTATCGCAAATTTTACAAGGAATCTTATAGACACATCCATCAGCATTTTGGGGGGAATTCTTTATCAAAAGTTTTTTTTACTGTATCAAGATTTTTGAATACAACTTTAATATTAAAAGTCTTAAGAAGAGAAGGCATATCAACCAAGTTTTCATGGTAAGGGAGAACCAACATATTTTTAGTTGAATAAGGCTGGTTGTCCCTTTTTTGGATTGTAAAAAGTATTTCTAGCAACTTTAAAAGATTTATCAATTACATTTCTTGGGTATTTTAAATCATTACCTATTTCATAAATTTTGGATATTTCCTCATCTATGAACTCAGGACTACAAATTCGTAAAGCTCTCAAAAACATTGATGAGAAAACAGACAGTTTTACTCTATCTTGATGCGAGGAATAATAGTGGACATAGGAACAGTTATTTGTAGGTTTTCTGTAAATTTTAAATATGAATTCATTATTACCCTTAATAATTAAAACATCTAGAAAAGGCAATGAGTTATTTTCTCCAAACTCAACAGTAAAATTTATAGAATGGGCTAAGCTATTTAATTTTCCTAGGAAATGGTGTATATCTACATTTTTGGGCATAAGACACAAAATATCATCAACATATCTGAACCATTTAGCTCTATTAGGGAGGATTGTGTTAAGTAACCTTGTTTCAAAAAATTCCATGTATAGGTTACTAAGAACAGGTGAAAGAGGATTTCCCATTGCCATACCAAACTTCTGAGTGTAAAACTTATCATTAAATACAAATTTTGCATCAACAATGCAAAGTTTAATAAGTTTAATGATAGTAGGAACTGGCAATGGTAAATCATAGTTAACGAGTTCTTCAGATAAGAAACTTAATAAATCATCAACAGGAACTTTCGTAAACAAGGAAGTAACATCAAAACTAACCATGTTAAAATCATTTAAGTCAGTCAAGGAGCTTAATTTATCAACCAAGTGTATGTTGTTTTTAACATTAAAGTTAGAAATTTTGCCAACAATAGGGCTCAAAATATCAACAAGCCATTTGGATAATTTATATGAAACTGACCCTATGGAGCTAATAATTGGTCTGACTGGATTCCCTGGTTTGTGTGTTTTTATTAGTCCATACATGTAAGGCAAAGATGGATTAGTGGAAGTAAATTGTTTGACTAATTCATCTTTGCCTTTCAGTAGAAGTTTTATTGTTTTATTGAAATTGCTGTTAACGGTTTCTAGGGGATTTTTCCTGAGTTTAGAATAGGTTTCAGTATCATCTAAGAGATTATTAATTTTTTCTTGGTAATCATTTTCTTTCAAAATTACTATTGCATTTATTTTGTCTGCTTTAGTAAGGCGCAAATTTTTATTGTTATTAAGTGTATCATAAGACTTAAAGAATCTTTGAGGGCAATTGGGAATGTTTGGTTTTAACATAGAGCTATATACCATTCCTTTACTAATATTAATTTCATCAGAGGATAAATCAGAAAATTTTTCAAAATTACAAAAGGCTTTTGCAATTTCAACATTATTAAGCTTTTTTGAAGTTGCAAAACTTAGGCCAAAACCTAGAGCAGCAGTTGTATGTTTGTCTAAAATTTCATCTGATAAGTTAATTACAAAATTGTTATTGGCATGCTTTGTCCAATCACTATTTTCAATTAAAATGTCTAATTTTCTTTGTAGTTTGCTCTTGAGTTCATTACAAATTCTTCTGAGTTTATTATAGCAATGATCCAACATACTGTGTTTCCATTCTGATGGAATGGCCTGATTAAAAGAGTATTTTTTGTTTCTCAATATTTTGAATGCTTCCTTCTCCTGTATTTTAGTTATTTCAATATGTTTCTGATTTACCATTGCCAGTTCCTACTATCATTAAACTTATTAAACTTTGCATTGTTGATGCAAAATTTGTATTTAATGATAAGTTTTACACTCAGAAGTTTGGTATGGCAATGGGAAATCCTCTTTCACCTGTTCTTAGTAACCTATGCATGGAATTTTTTGAAACAAGGTTACTTAACACAATCCTCCCTAATAGAGCTAAATGGTTCAGATATGTTGATGATATTTTGTGTCTTATGCCCAAAAATGTAGATATACACCATTTCCTAGGAAAATTAAATAGCTTAGCCCATTCTATAAACTTTACTGTTGAGTTTGAAGAAAATAACTCATTGCCTTTTCTAGATGTTTTAATTATTAAGGGTAATAATGAATTCAAATTTAAAATTTACAGAAAACCTACAAATAACTGTTCCTATGTCCACTATTATTCCTCGCATCAAGATAGAGTCCAACTGTCTGTTTTCTCATCAATGTTTTTGAGAGCTTTACGAATTTGTAGTCCAGAGTTCATAGATGAGGAAATATCCAAAATTTATGAAATAGGTAATGATTTAAAATACCCAAGAAATATAATTGATAAATCTTTTAAAGTTGCTAGAAATACTTTTTACAATCCAAAAAGGGACAACCAGCCTTATTCAACTAAAAATATGTTGGTTCTCCATTACCATGAAAACTTGGTTGATATGCCTTCTCTTCTTAAGACGTTTAATATTAAAGTTGTATTCAAAAATCTTGATACAGTAAAAAAACTTTTGATAAAGAATTCCCCCCAAAATGCTGATGGATGTGTCTATAAGATTCCTTGTAAAATTTGCGATAAAGTTTATTACGGTCAAACTGGTAAAAATCTCGAACTAAGATTAAAACAACATAAATATAGCATTAGAACTGGACAAGATTCCAATGCTCTATTTATTCATGTAAGAGATTTTAACCATCCAATTGATTTTCAAAAAGTTGAGAAAGTAGTATCAAGCAAGTCCATGGTCGACAGGAATATAATTGAATCTTGTTTCATAAAAAGCAGTTTTGACAATAATATGAATATTTCCTTTGGTTTATATAAATTAGATCCATTTATAATTAATAGAATTTGGGAAGAATTTAATAATACACTGGACAAATAATTTTTAAATTTTCTTGGGTAGAATAGTTTGTGGGGTGAGTTGTGCAAAGGACCTATCCAAGTTGGGTCGGCGCGCGTCAGGTGTTTAACCGTTGTGGGATCTGATAGTGAGGTGCTGGCCAGACCCCTTATATAGCTTCCTTGGATGCTTTACTTTCATAGTTCCTTGATAATGTGAGTAGTCACGAAAGCGCTTGGAATTTCTCTATTCTTTCAGAGTGGTTGTTTTGCATATTCTGAAATCACCTGTTTACTGTGATCTTATTGCATATTTATATATATATATATATATATATATATATATATATATATATATATATATATATATAAATATATATATATATATATATATATATATATATATATATATATATATATATATATATATATATATATAAGTAGGTGTCAAAGCAGCTGAGCGCCGTATGCGGCTGAGCGATGTATTCCTGAGCGGACTCCTTTTCACACCTTTATGCTAATGACCTTAACCTCACCTTCAACCACCTCACCATCAACAACCTAGCCCTCCACCCCCCCCCCCGCAACCCCCCTACGCCCCCCCACCCACGCCCCCACCCTCGCCCCACACGCCTGCCCGACCAGGGGCCCGCCCGTGCCGACCCGTGCCCACCCTCACGCCCGCCCGCGCCGCCCGCCCGCGCCCTCGCCCGTGCCTTCTGCAGCGCCTTCTGCATCGCCCCCACTCCCCGAATTTTTTCCCGATTTTTTTCGATTCTTTTTTTGAATTTCATTTTCTTGTGGTCTCCATCTCCTCGGATCAAGTTTTTGAGGTTCCCCCTCCCACTTTCACCCCCATCCCAAATTTTTTTTCGAATTTTTTTGAATTTCATTTTCTTATGATCTCCATCTCCTCGGATCAAGTTTTTTGGATTCCCCCCTCTGGGTGTAAGCATTCAAAATGGACTCCCACTTTCATCCCAAATATTCCTGCTCTACTTCCTCGGATCAAGTTTTTTGGATTTCCCCCTCTGGGGGTAAGCATTCAAAATGGACTCCCACTTTCACCCGAAATATTTCTCCTCCATCTCCTTGGATCAAGGTTTTCTCGATAATACAAAGACTCCATCTCCTTGGATCAAGTTTTTGGATTCCCCCCTCTGGGGGTAAGCATTCAAATGAACTCCCCCTATGGGGCATGGTACTTTCTCTTACTACAGGTCTAAACAAGTGTGACGTCACCCCACCTGTGTTTACTCGGCGGTCAGTGACGTCACGTGATGACCTCACACATACAGGCTGAATCTTGTCGACTTTCACCCTATGTCAGTGACGTCACGTGATGACCGCACACACATGCTGAATCTTGTCGACTTCCCCCTATGTCAGTGACGTCACGTGATGACCGCACACATACAGGCTAAATCTTGTCGACTTCCCCCTATGTCAGTGGCGTCACGTGATGACCTCACACATACAGGCTGAATCTTGTCGACTTTCACCCTATGTCAGTGACGTCACGTGATGACCGCACACACATGCTGAATCTTGTCGACTTCCCCCTATGTCAGTGACGTCACGTGATGACCGCACACATACAGGCTGAATCTTGTCGACTTCCCCCTATGTCAGTGGCGTCACGTGATGACCTCACACATACAGGCTGAATCTTGTCGACTTTCACCCTATGTCAGTGACGTCACGTGATGACCGCACACACAGGCTGAATCTTGTCGAGCAGACAATAACTTAAAATGCAGGATAACACTATTTATTATACAACCAATGCATTTCATATACATCCAACAAAAAAAAATTCATTGAAAAAAGGTACAATTCATTGACTAAAATCAACATATTTTTCTCTTGAAGAAATTCTATGCATTTTTTGTTCTGGATCATCTTCGTCGTCACCATCTCAGTATTACACATTTCATATACAACAGGGAAAACATTTTCACTCTTAACCCAGGATAACCCAAATAATTTTACATTTCAGGATAACACTAATACACAATATTTTCATTATTTATTTATTATTCAACCATTACATTTTATATACATTTCTGGTAATACAAAAAAAAATACAAATTCATTGAAAAAAGGTACAATTCATTGACTAAAATCAACGTAGAGTAATTTTTCTTCTCTTGAAGAAATTCTGTGCATTTTGTTCTGGATGTTCTTCTTCATCGTCATTTGATATATAATAAACTTCTGGGGAGGATGATGGTGGGGAAGCTGGTGGATAATTTATGGGGGAAGACGGGGAATCCTCATCATTACATGAACTAGGTTGGGAATTTGTCATGAAATATTCCATCTCACTCCATACACATTTATCACAATAACAACTACTGGCACATTCTCCTCTCATATTAATCTCTTCATTCATATTATTAGTGCTACACGTAGCGACACCCACATGAGACTGGGGAGAAGGTGCGATCTCGGCGTGGGTAGGAGTTACAATATCCTGGATAAAAGCGTTAACATCAACCCCATGAGTAGGAGGCACATTCTCAACATCCACATGAGGTCGGGGAGAAGACGCGATGGTAGGAGGGGCAGCAGCAGCATCTCCATATGGGTGGGTAGGAGGCTGGGTGGATCTCGCTCCTAACAAACCCATCAACTCGCAAATCATTTGCTCCTGTCGGATTTGATTTGCGCGAATAAGTTCCAACATCCGCATTATATTCACATCTGGCAAAGAAAAAAAAAATTACCGATTAGAAGAATAAGGTGTACCTTTAATTGCATTAAAGTATAAAAGTTTTTACTGGTTAATACATACACTTCTAAAAACCATTTATGTGTAAAAGAAAAAGATTTTTCCACTATTACAACAAGATTCACTTGGTTAATTGACAAAAATCACTTACCATTTACCGCAGGAGGATGAAGTTGATTAATCCAACATACACAGGGATACTGTCTTCCCTCCTCCTTGCAGACACCTCCAACGGGATACTGAATTGGATTCATCCTTGACCCTACTTGTTCTTGAATTACAGTAGATCCACACAGTTCATTCATTTATTCATTAGATGTTTGCCGGTACTTCCGGCCCGGGTCTTCTCCAGCTGGTGACCCGGCGGTGGCCCCCGGGGTGGGGGTGTCGTTCGTCTTCTTCATTCTTCTATCTTCTCTCTTGGGCCCTCCGGTTGGAGGGTAACTTCTTCTTCTATCTTGCATGGACTCCCCAAGTGGGGAGTGTCTTCTTGCTTGGGATCTTCGATGTCACAGTTAGGGCAGAGGCAGAAAACAGGGTCGATTGGAGCCACACCCCAGCTTTAGCAGGCAGCAAAGTGCTGGGGGAACTTGTCTTGACGGTGGTGCTAGAAGAGGGAATCCTCTTCAGCAAGCTGATTAAACCTGTTCCTCAGTGCTACGTGGTCGATTCCAGCATTGGTGAAGGCAGTGTAGACTTTGTTGGCAAATTCTTGTAAGTGAGGATTCACAGTGTCATTGGGATCCTGCCCACGTTCTGGAGTTTGCATTGGGTTCTTCTTCTGGTTGGATGTGCAGTGTCCACCACTCTTGCCCTTGGTTTCTTGTTGCCGTGGGGGATTGGCGGCGGCCTGGGGAGCTGCAGCTCTTGGTTCTTGAGTTTTGGGATTCTTGGCCTTGACTCCTTGGTGTGGTGTAACAGTAGTAGCGGTGTGGGGAGTTGCAGCCCTTGCTTCTTGTGTTTTAGCTTTCTTGGATGGCGGTTGAGTTGTTCGAGGCAAGGCCTCGGCGTGGACAGTTGTGGTGGTGGTGGAGGCAGGAGGTGGTGGACTTTCATTGGTGGAATTCACCGCCGTATCAGTAGTCTCAGACTGGTCCATCTCTATGTCAGGTGGAGGTTGTGACAGTGGTGGCACAGCAGTTAAGCTGGCAATATTTGCAGTGGTTTGTAGGATCTCAGTGGAAGGTGGTGATGCAGGGAATGTGAGTTCAGGCATGTTGTTGAGTTTGAATACTTCGTTGATGGTGGAGTTGAAGGAGCCAGGCTCAGCTGCATTCTGCACATGAGCATACATGATGCAACATAGGATCTTGGTGGGATCGGCAGCAGGTGCTGTGAGAAAGGTAGTAGGAGCAGCTTGCGTGGCTTGTAGGATCTTGGTAGTGTCTGCTTGAATCTTGGCAATAGCAGAATATGTGGGTGCTTGTGGTTTGGGCTTCTGTTGTTGCTGTTGTTTCTTGATTATGTCCCTTCTGATAGGACACTTGGCAGCAAGAGTATGATGGTCATCCTTGCAGTTCAAGCATTGCGGTGGGGAAGCAGTAGTGCAATTCCTGAAGTCGTGGCCCTCAAGGCCACAGGTGGAGCAGTACTTCTTGTCTTTGGAAGGGCAGTTTTTGGTGATATGCTGGTATGAGTAACAGTTATAGCACTGTGGGATTTGTTGGTATTTTTCTGCTTCAATGAAGGCTGGGTTGATATGGAAGTAGTGTATAGCCAGGCCCTCAGCGAGGGCTCTGGCTGCCATGTTGACGTCACTGAAGGTGACCTTCAGCATGGAGGAGGCGTTGGGTATCTTGGTAAGAAATTCCACCTTGGCCCAGGAATTCTTTGCTTCAATGGACAACTTGATCTCTTCAGTAGTTTGTGTAGTGATGAGCCTGTCGAGTCTCCTGAGGAACACAGTTCTTCTGGCCCTCAGTGCTGGGGAATTCAGAACAGAGAATCCATGATCTTGTAGCGTGGAGACAGCAGTAGTGGTGAGTAGTTTCTCGGCTTCGGTGTCGTCAGTACAGATGACAATGAAGGCTTCTTTGAGTGATAGAATCACATTGCACTTAACATGCAGTCTGCCACTAACGACAGATGCAAGTGCTAGCTTAGTTGAGTCGTTGATTGTTCCACTCGCTGGCTGAATCTTTACTCTATTAGAGTAATACATCGTGGGTAGCAGTGTTCCCCTCCCCAACGGGGATCGTAGGGATGTCTAAAATATTCTCATGTGCTCGCGGTAGAGGCGTCGTTGATTGGTCAACGCGGTGACCAATCGCAGAGGCGCTCAGGCCGCGGCAAGCTCGCCGGCCGGTGCTACACGCACGTACGCACCGTCGGCTCGCTGCTACTCAAACGTCCACGTCTGCTGCTGCTGCAGCAATCTCTCTCGCTCTCGGCGTGTACGCCGGGTCACCATCTGGAGAAGACCCGGGCCGGAAGTACCGGCATATCTTTAATGAATGAATGAATGCTCTCGGCGTGAGTCACTCTGAACACTGAGTAATCAACTCTGAACACTGATCGCACCATCCCAGGCGGTGGCCTGGGTCAGAGCGTGACCTGATCTGACCTGGCTGAGGTCAGACCTTCCTTCCCTCTGTGTTGTCTCTTATCTGTGACTCATCCAAGTTCGAGTTCTAATGACCAGAGCTTTTTGGTAAGATGGGGAAGGAAGAAGGATGGGTAAGGATGGAAATATTGGAAAAGGGTTGGAAGGGGGGAGAGGTAGGATATAAAAGGTAAGTGGCCCAACCACTTTGGTGTAATTTAAAAAGTCTATTTGAATTGATAAGATATTCTTTAAGGGGTATAATACTAACCCATCAGAGTCACATAAATATAATAGGTATATAAGTACATGACTCTGAATTGGTTGTAATTATACAAGTTGCAATTGCTTTTTTTTTTTTTTCGCGATTGCACAACAGATATTTATACGACAAGAAAGGCAATATTTTCTGGCCAGTTTATGAGCCCGTGACAATAGCCTCTTAATGGTGGTGTCCAACAATAGTCAATAGCATAATTTTACATTAGAAAGTTATTTAAGATGTCTCCCTAATTGGGGGCGATGATTTTCAGTTTACATAGAAGGGTTCTGGTGGTATCCAATCTTCTTCATCAGGTAAGTTGCTCAAAATCATGGGTCGAGGGTAATCATCTTTATGAATAAAACGACGGACCCTCTGTGGGAGAGTCATTCTTTGAGTCCTGTGAGGCGGAGTATTGATGGTGTAATCGGTGGTATTTATCACTTGTATAGGATGTTCTCTATCTGGCATGTATAGTTCTTGCATTGTATAAAGTTGTTTCTTTTTTAGGGTGTCAAGGCGTACATTTATGGCAGTAATATCTTGTTGTGTGTGTAAATCTGCCATTTTAACTCTGTCTCTCCTCCTGGTATCAGTAATAAAGCGAAGAGCTCTATTCTGGACCCTTTGTAACCGTAGCATGTTGGTCTTTGTTGTTAATGACATTGGGACACAAGGGTATTCGAGTATAGGTCTTATTATCATTTTATACAGATGTTTTTTGACATGTTGAGGGGCTTGATTGAATCGAAAGAGTCTGCTAAGACCGGCTTTGGCTGTGTTGATCTTTTTAGTTACATGAGATGTTGAGTGGAGCAGCCTGTCTATTTCATATCCCAAGATCTTGTTAGGGTTTCTAATGGCTACAGGTGTACCTCTGATGGAGATACCCCCTTTATCTTCAATGGTTGATGCAAAACATCCTATCGTGCTAACAAGGACCTTGTCAGGATTAGTCGTAATTCTCCATTTCTTCTCCCAATTAGATGTTCGACGAAGTTCAATATTCATTTTTTCTATGACCCTCTCATACTTGTATTTTCCTGTTACTGGAGTTGATGAGACGACATGAATAACATCATCTGCAAACTGTGTCACAATTGTGTCATTAAACTCTGGTTGAGGAAGGTCATTCACATAAATGTTAAACAGAAGTGGACTGAGACAAGAACCTTGTGGGACACCAGCCGTCGGTATAAAAGGTTCTGTCGACTTGCCATGAAAGGTGGGAATGATTTTTCTTTGAGTTAAGAAATTATAAATTACTCTGAGAAAAGTCCAGTTATGGTCTGGTAGGTCAATGAGTTTGTATATAAGGCCATCATGCCATAAGCTATCAAAAGCTTTATGAACATCTCTGGTGGCAATTAAGGCAAGATTGCCCTGCTGTTTTAGACTTGCTACAGTGTCAAAAATAACATTTATTGCATGATTGGTACCTCTATGTGTTCTAAAGCCAAATTGTTTTTCAGTAAACAAGTGATTAAACTCCATATAGTAATTCAATCTGTTGGAAATGACTTTCTCAAGGACTTTTCCAGTGACTTCAAGTAAAGATATAGGTCTATAGTTCCCAGGTTGGTGGATGTCTTTATTGGGCTTAGCAAGAAAGATCATTCTAGCAGTCTTAAAAACAACTGGAAAATGTCCTGAGGCCAAGATGGCATTAAAGATATTTACCAAGGACTGTTTGCAATTTCTAGGTAGGTACTTTATTTGTTTCATTGTTATTCCAGAGAGGCCAGGGGCTCTATTTCTCATTCTTCCAATAACCTGACTTATCTCTAGTAATGTAATAGGTCTAGTAAGCGGGTGGGTATCTTCAAGAGTTGAAGTATCGATGGTAGGTAGTGGTTGTAGATCATTCAAGTTTTCATCTCTCCATTCATTTACTAACTGATAATGATTATTATTAAATTGACGACTGTTATTGTGAGAGAGAATTTTCTCCCATACATCACCCATCAAATTAGCCTGGTCCTGTGGATCGTCAAGTTTAATTTCAACATCTTCATCATCCTCATCAGTGAAGGTATGAACTAGGTAGTTAGGAGCCTTGTGCTTTGCCCCTAAAAGTTGTCGGATCTTACTCCAAAATTTTGCTGGTTCACGTTTATATTGATTAGCTTGAAGAACTAGAAATTTCCATATGTCTCGTTTGTGTTGACTAATCATGTTAATTAATTCGTGCCTTAATCGGTGCAGTGTAGCTGCTAGTGGTTGTCGCGTTTGAAGATGCCTTCGACATTCTGCTTGATAATTTCTTAAAGTGTCTCTAATTTCTCTAGTAGGTTTATATTGTTGGTATATCTTTGTGGAAGCTAATTGACAAGTTGCATTGGTAGCTTCAATTATTCGATTGTGCAGGGACCTGATTGCATCATCAATTGCACTGGAAGGTAGATTTTCCAAAGACACAATTTCATCCTCACCCAGATATGCCCTGAAGGGGTCAAATCCTAGGGTGTTAAGATTGGGTTTAGGAGTTACAGGTATTCTAAATGGAGAAGTTTGTAGTTGTATTATAACAGGGATATGGTCAGATCCTACATTTCCACCAGGAGATATACGACAGTGAAAGATGTCACAGTCTCTGTTTGTCAGTACAATATCTGGTGTTCCTGGATGAGGTCCAATGTACGATTTGAAGAATGGGCCTTGAAATGACAAGTTTCTAGCTGTCATGATATTAAAGAGTTGTTTTCCTTTTAAGTCACCCAGTGGAATACCAGCTCCACAGTTGAAGAGGGCAGGGTGATGAGCATTAAAATCTCCAGCTAGAATTGTTGGAATATTTCTGCTTAATATCCTATGTAGAGGAATTGACTCTATATATGGCTGTCTCGGGGGAAAATATCCAGTTCCTATCACTATTTGTCCATGCGACGTTGTTAGTTCTATTGCAAGAATGTTATCTTCATCCACATGAATATTTTTAAATGTATACCCTAGTTTAACCAAGATGGCTACACCACTATAGGGTCCTCTCGATTTCTCCACAGTACAGTAACCACGTAATTTAATATGTTGATCAACTCTTGCAGCTGTCTCGTTCAAAAGTATAACATCGGGATTGTAGTTATTTAGTTCAACCTCAAGAAGGTAACGGTTATTAAAGAAATGTTGAACATTAAGTTGGAAAATTGTAATCCCCATTATTGCTTATTCTTCGCTCGTACACTGCGTTCTGAACGCCTGCAACTAATGTTATGTGTTGTATCCACACTGTCCCTGCTGGACTCGTCAAGGGGAAGAGGGAACTTTTGCGTGGATGCTTGTGTATTAAAAATGCCATCATCTTCACTAGAGGCAGTAATATTAACAGACTCATTAGAATCGTTAGAGTCGTTAGAGTCATTAGAGTCATTAGAGTCATTAGAGTCATCATCATAAAACTGAGGTATGCTATTCTCAGTTTCAGGCAGCAGAGGCTCGTGAGAGTTAATGGGAGACTGTGTAGGCTCCAAGGGAATATTAGATAGGCAAGGTGAGTTACCTTGGGAAAGTTCCTGTTCAACAGGTTCAGCTACAATAGCGAGAGAGTAGGCACCACTTTCTGGGGCATTGTTATGTTCAGGTGTTGACTTATTGGGTTGAGAGTTGACAACCTGGGTTTGCGAGGAGGGCGATCCCTGGGCCAGGGATGACTTAGGCTTATTTTTAGATGTAGAGTATGGTACATACTTCTTGTTGTGAGAAGACTGGGTCATAATGGCCTTCACATTTTCAGGGATAATGATGGGAGTGATCCCATTAGCCTTTAACAGATCATTTAAAACACGAGAGCAGAGTTGAATATCACCACCTGCTGTGTCTTTGGCCACCAAGTACATTAGTTGTGCTCTCGTTATATCCCCGTCTGTGGATACCTGAGACACAGGAGATGCGACTGAACCTTGTTGTTGTGTCTGTTGTAAGTGAGGGTTAGATTGGGGCACTCCAAGAGGGGCAGAATTCCAAACATTGGAACCATTGGTAGAGACCTGTGGGGTCCCACTTGATCCAGGCAGAGCTGGGAAGGAAGTTTGGGACATGGTTGGCGGTGCCTGGGGAGTGGTCTTCTTAGAAGTGGATAGTTTCTTGGCGTCAAGAATTTTCTGCATTTCCTTTTTTCTTTCAGGACAAATAGCAGAAACAGCATGATGGTTTCCATTACAGAGGACACATTTAGGTGTATTTTTATTGGTACAATCACGATAGGAATGATGGCCAGAGCAAATGCTACAAATTTGCCCCTGTATACTGCATTTGTTGTTGTTATGACCAAAGGCATAACACTTGAAACATTGTGTCACACTGACAAAACGTTCCATAGAAATTTGGTCAGATGTGCATCTGGTGCTGAAACATTTGAAGCCATTTTGACACACAAGTTTGGCCTCCTCAGGTGTCTCGAGTATTAATTTTAAAGTTACCTTATTGTTGTTGTGATTCGAGAATTTGTGTGCTTCTACAGCCCTAAAGTCAGAATTCTCGGCATTAATGTTATCAACAATTTCATTAACAGTGCTTTGTTTCATAAAACTGTTGATTCTGGCCACAAACACAGTCCTCTGAGCTTGATAGCTGTCAGGTGCAACTGGGATAACACCAGAAGTCTTCAGTTTATCCAAGACATCATGCTTTAGGAGTTGAAGTAACTCTTCTTCCGAAGAGAGGAGAAGTACTGCTCCAGCGTGGGTTTGAAAAACATCCACTGGAGCAACAGTTGAGTTCGAGCAAATACAATTGAGAATGTCTTTTATGGACATTTGATTTCCATTAATACGTAATCTTACACGTATCCTCGCCATGATGCCTGGGAAGGTGCATCTGGCAGAGGAGTTGCTTAACAAAAAGGTATCTTTCCTTAATGTTAGCCTAACATCCTATTTCAGCTGACTTATGAAGGTCAGCTCCTAAGATAGCCTACCCTCGAGTAGTGAGGGGAAAGGGCCCAAGGCAAAGATCGGCTGGATTTTAAAAAACCACACGGGCTACCAGATGGTCAAAATGCCTTGTGTTAACTCGCCAAAGCGAAGTTGCCGAAAAATAAGAAGATAGGACAGTCAGAAGGATAGCAATGTATGTAGTGTGTTAAGTGTGTGGGCCAGTGTTGATGTATGGGTGGGGGGAGGATGGGGAAGGATGGGGGGATGGGGATGAGAGGAGAGGGGTGAACAAGCAAGCAAGTCACCGCCTTACCCTCTTGATGGGATGGGGCTCGAAGTGACTGCAAGCAAGTCTCCTCTCAGCTCTGGTGAAGAACTACTCAGGATAACCCAAGTAAATTCTCGAGCAACAGTGTTCAGAGTTGCTCAGCTGAAGAGCGGGAACGACGACGTCTTCTCTCCACGGTGGCTGGGCTGCTACTCAACTCATCCAAACAGTGACCCAGCATGGTCATTTATACCAGGGTTGTGACCTTTGCTCCGCCTCTAAACGCCTCAGGCTCTACCCGCCGTACGATAATTCCAATATTTTACACAGATTTTCATAATTCCACGTTGAATTATTAACAAATACACTTGAACATGAGGGTATATTGAAATGCTCATCTGCATATTTCATTATAAATTGATCATTCTTTAATTTATTTCTACCAAAATCTTTAAACAAATATGGTATAATTTTCTTTATGCTATAATTTGTTAACTTATACACAAAATATATAGCATATAAGACGCACAACAATAATTTTTCATGTTGAATCCTCTGATTAATACCGTACATGAAATTTCTCTTGTATATAATTTTCTCATATATATTTGTATAATGTTTTAAATCCACCCCGAAACTATCTAAATATAATAATATGTGTTTGTTCACATATATAGTAATCCAATGACCAATATTTTCATCTTGATCCTTCAATATATTAATGATGAAAATTACCGGCTTATCTTTTATCCTCATAATAACTTCATTTATATTATTTGCGGCAAAACATCCCAAATACGAGGCATATCTTCCCGTATGATGTTTCAAGGCAATATTTATTTCTTCACAATTCATGGTCTATACTCGCGTATGCACTATCACTGTTCTATTTTCATTTATATTTAAAATCACATTAGTTTCACCAAACATCAGACAAATTCTATTCTCATCTTTCGGTTTACCAAATGTCATATCTATTCTCAAATTACCATTCTTCTCGACAGATATAACATTCTTGACCTGTTCACTTCTCAGGTCAACACCTAATATAGTTCTGCCTTGGAGAAAACTCTTATATGTAATCAGATGATCAGTCTCCAAACCCAGAGATTTCAAGGTAGCGTAATATAACCTACTCGCATGTGTAGGAAACTTACAGTCAATATTAAGAATCATTTCTGAAATAATTGTAACCCCGAAATGATTCAAATCTTCATGTTGAAAATATAATGGATTAAAATTATATCCTCCATCATATGTCTTCATATCAACTATTATAATAAATATCTTATCGGGTATGACTTGTCCCCAAGGATTATCTGCCATCAATTGTGTTTGATTAGAAGCCAGAATATATGATTTAAATAATGTCTTCTTGAACAGATATTCACACCTCTGCGAGTTTACCCTCATACTTGAATTCAATGCAATTAATGCATTAGTATACGGAATAACTTTATCGATCCATAATTTAATGGAATTAATATTACATTTATGTTTTTCCGCTTAATGGAGTCATAATTGCCCATGCGGGTGAATGCAATTCAAGTCTCAATCGACATTCGACACTATCCAGGATATATTCGTGAAAACTACTCACATCCAGCATCAAAGGGAAACAAGTATTCACTTCTTTCGATAATTTACCTTCGTCTTTCTTAATAGCTTCGAAATCAGCAGTTAAAATTAAGACACATGTGCAACATCTGGGTATCTTTATTGTAGACGTTTCGCCATCCAGTGGCTTTATCAATACAAATTCTAGGACATAACTTGAAGACAGTAGAACTATGTACAGAAGATGAGGTAATCAGTCCCTCAACCTAGGAGTAGGTGCGAAGAGCACCATAGTCGTGGAGATTCTGAAGCAGAAGAAAGGAGCCTGGCGCTTATATTGTAACGTCAGGTATTATATACCATTCTTACACAACTTGTCAGACACTGCAACATCATGGAATCTTGATTCTGAGGACATGTACATAACCTTCACGACTACGACAACTACTACTACAACTAACCCATCTCTTTGGGAAGGACCTACTTCCACTGGGGAATCCCGCCTACCAGTGACTCTGCCCTCGTATGCTACACCTGACGTTACTATATAAGCGCCAGGCTCCTTTCTTCTGCTTCAGAATCTCCACGACTATGGTGCTCTTCGCACCTACTCCTAGGTTGAGGGACTGATTACCTCATCTTCTGTACATAGTTCTACTGTCTTCAAGTTATGTCCTAGAATTTGTATTGATAAAGCCACTGGATGGCGAAACGTCTACAATAAAGATACCCAGATGTTGCACATGCGTCTTAATTTCATCTTGTCGGTATTACATACCATTCTTACACAAATCAGCAGTTGTAATAGTACTACTTGCTGTGTCTTTATTACGAAAGAATGCTATTCTTCCCAATGTATCTAATTTTGATGGGGATAAATGCTTAAGCAGTTTAATATAACCCGTATATGAATAAAATGGATTCGATTCTATAAGTTGTTCATTGAGATACAAACACACAGATTTGAATATTGTCTGACTTATAGAATTCACAAATATGACCTTATCTCCGTCTCCCAGTGCACTCCCATCCTCATTTGTTATATTTATGTTCATTTCCAAGGCCAGACTCGTTAAATCTAAAAAATGTCCTTCTGAACTTTGTATTCTAAATTCGAGAAATTTATCAGATCCTTGATTTACTGGTAATACTTCACAGGTGCGTCTAGCTGCTATTGAGGATTCAATAATGGCGTGTCCTGGTAATTTTGGGAATCCATCAGTTATGGAATGAGAATAAGTGGGGACGGGGGCGTTGAGCCCCCCTGGTGTAACGTATAGAGCACCAGCCGACATACTAACAATATGACAGTTAACAATATACTAACATTAATTAAATAATCCACTTTCTTTTATTATTAATCGTTTCAAACCAATTTTCTAATAGTTTCAAATTCTACAATCTCGCAGAATCTTTCTACTTCCTCCGGATAATAACTTCTGTCCGACAATAATCCTCCGCCCCTCCCTCTAGCTTTATATATGATATCATCTAAACCTCCCCCTTTCACCCTCGAAGTATCAAAGAGTTTCAGGAATGATTCCACTGAAGGAGGGGAGAAACTGGTTCTCATCTTGACGGTTCGTTCAATATTAACTCAACTTGATCATTCACTCTCGTTTTATAGGTCTTAAATGTAGTACACATACAGTAGAACACTTGTCATTATATTGAATTAACCTTCCTTTCTGATCAGCGAGCTTAATACTCACTTGATCAATTATCTTTTTATTAAGTGGTTTGTACATTGTGGGGTCATAATTAGATCTTAATGTATTAATATCAACTACTCCCAAAAGAGATACCAACTGATCGCCAAAATTAATGGGATCAATCAAATCACTATATATTAACATATAATTAATACCTGATTCAGGATCGGGTGGGTTTACCGCCTTCACACCAGACTCGTTAAAAATAATCTCTTTTTTATTGGTAAAGACATACAAAATTTCATTACCTGAGAACCCTAACATATCGCTTCCTTCTTTATCAAATTCCAACCCCACATAACCACTGGTAATATCAGAAGGTAGTATAATTTTTTTTTTCAAGTTAATAACCACTCTGTTTATTCCTGGATGATATGTGAACACAATTGAGTTTTTGGGGATGATAATACCCGTTATCTTTTTAACTGCTATTAGCAGATTTACATTAATATCCTCATTTATTGCCTCTAAAATCCTTGTCATATCACCTCCAATAATTTTGCTCATATCAATTTTATGCATATATTTATTTAATGTAGATTTCTCATATTTAATACATATCTTCAAATTCTTTTGCGGTATATAATGTGTCTTGGGGTAAATTATATTTTTCAGAGCAACCTCATAATCAATTTTATTATCTAATATAATGGGGTCATATAATTTATTAATGAAAGCCGAAGGTGTATTGGCGGGAAATAAATCAAGACTGGAATTACTACAGACGTATAGAAGACGTTCAGCCATCTCCACACTCTTATAACACACACTGAGTAAAAACATAACATCACAGAGTTTATATACTCACCTAATATGTTATCCACGATGATTCCTCTCTCCATACACCACCTCCTTTATGTAATAATTGTCTTCTCGCTTTTGTATTCCTCACAAAATCAAAATGTATACCTGCTATATTTAATAAATGCTTTATTTCTGTTAAGTAATCAGAATCGATTCTTCTCGCTGATTTCACATTGTTTTCTGATAGAACATTTAATATTTCAATAATATTACGTCCAGTAATGGGGGTAAGAAGGTCACCATTCTCATCCCAACTCACCAAAGGATTTCTTTGCAATAATACCACCATTGATTTTACATATTCTATATTTCTCGCACTCACTCTTATGTGCATGAATCTTGACAAATCTGGGGTTTTCTGAGGTTTCACCGAGGTGAGAGCAGGTGGGTTGACTTCCCTGACGGGACTGAGCTTAATCTTGCGTTTAACACCACGCTTCAAGCATACTAGGAGCCAGAGTGTAGTAGGTGGTGTTGGAGTGGTGATGGTTGCTCTGGCTCCTACGTCGTGATGGGTCGTCGTGGTTAAAACATCTCTAGGTGATATACGGATGAATAAGAAAGGATGTTTTAGGGATGATGTGGATGAGAAATATGATATGTAGCATAGGTGAGAAATGATAAATGTGGTATGAATATTTAGTTTGAGAAAAAATGTGTAAAACAGTTTTATTTTTTGATTATAACAAATTTGGTGGGTAAATTGTATTAATATTTTTAGTTGATGAATAGTTAACATGAACTTAGTAAAGTGATTGTGTATTAGTTGGAGGTGTGTGACTTAGTTCTGGTAATGTCTCATGACATGGTAAATTTTTTTTTGTGCTTATGTCTTATATTTATTGTTAATATGTCAAGTATAGGTTTTGGTGTATGTTTTAGTTATGATGTGAATGTCTTAGATTTGGTGTGTATGTCTCATGTCTTAAATTTGTGATTGAAATGTATAAGTTGTGGGTGTTTGTGTGTATTTTTTTTATTTTATTTTTTTTTTTTTTTGGTGATGGTGATATGTTATAGTGCTCATGTTATGTTATAGATGTTGGTGGAAGTGTCGTGGTATTTTTTGTGTATGTCTTATTTTTGTGCGAATGTTTAAAAAATAAGTGTTTTCAGTGATCATAGTAGTTTTGAGATGCATGATCTTAGATTTTTGGTGATCTTGGTGATGAGGGTTGATAGAAGATGGTAAACATGATATGGAATTGGTGATCGTGATTTTTGTGTGAATGATTATAAAAATGAGTGTTTTCTGTGATATTAGTGGTGGGGTCATAAAATCTGGTAATCGTCTTGGTTATAGTGTTCTTAGATATTGTGGGTACAACAGGTTGAAACAAGGTGGGTTGGGTGTGATATTACCACCAAGTAAACACAGATGGGAGTGTGACGTCAGTGGAGGTGACCTCGCCGGTCCTGTGAGGTGTGACATCGTATGTTGGTGGTAGTGAGGTGAGTGCGCTTAGATATTGACAAATGATTTTTTTGTGTGAATGTTTATAAGAAATGAGTGTTTTCTGTGGTATTAGTGGTTTTTGAGGTAAGTGAATATGGGCGTTTGTTGATGGTGGTTGTCTTAGATTTATGTGTGTACAAGATATGTTTTTCAGTTGATGGTGATCATGTACTAGGTGTTTGTGTATTAGGTTTGTGTTCATGCATTTTTTTTATGCGCCCATGGGGAGGGAGTTCTTGGTTATAGTGCTTTGAGGGGATTTCTATAAAATGGGTGTTAGATGGTGATGTTAAACTTAGTTTCTGGTGATTTTGACGGTGTTTTGGTAGTATTCAGTGGTGATTTGGTAGTAACCAGTAGTGTTTTGGATTATTCGGAGGTGTTTCTGAAGGTGTTCAAATGACGTGCAGAGTATTTTTTGATGTTCAGTGGTGTTTTGGTGTTGTTCAGAGTTGTGTTAGTTATGGTAATGTCTCATGTTATAAGTGTATGAGTTAGTTTTTTTTGTGTGCTAATGTTGTAAAGTCTGGAGAATGAGGGAGGAGTTTGGTGGATGAGATGTAATTTCGGTTAATGAAATGTGTAAGTGTGAATGAGAATGTAAATTGGTGGGTGAGTTAGAGAAGACAAAATGTTACGTGATCTTAGTAAAAGTATAGATAGTTTTAGTGATCTTCGTTATGATGATGTTTTAAGAGAATGTGTACAAAAAAATGTGTGATCTTAGTGGTGGGGTTATAGAATTTGGTAAACGTCTTGATTGTGGTGATCTTAGATATTGGAGATATAACAGGTTGAAACAAGTAGCTTCCTCTCAATAAGTTAAATGAAGTAAAAGTGGGGTGTGGCGTCGCCAAGTAAACACAGGATGGAGTGTGATGTCATGGGAGGTATCCCTATCTGTGCTGGTATGTGTTGGTGGTAGTGAGAGGAGTGTATTAGATATTGTATGGAGTTGGTGATTGTGATTTTTTGTGCGAATGTTTATAAAAATGAGTGGTCATTGATGATAGTTTTTTTTTGTGTGTGTGTGTTGTTTGGAAATGTTCAAAGGTGTTTTTTGTGAGTATTCAAATGATTTATGAGAATTTTTTTGCGCTCATGTTATATAATAGTCAGAGGTGAGTGGGATCGTCTTGGTTATAGTGATTTGAGGGGATTTCTATAAAATGGGTGTTAGTTAGTGGTGCTGATCTTAGTTTCTGGTGATTTTTAGTGTTGTTTGGGCAGTATTCGGTGCTGTTTTGGTGGTATTCAGTGGTGTTTTGGGAGTATTCAAAGGAGTTTGATGATGTTTCTTGAATGCGATTTTTTGTGCGAATGTTTGTAAAAATGAGTGGTTATTGATGATAGTTGATGGATGTCTTAGTTTTTTTTTGTGTGTGTACATGTTATGTTTTCAGTTGGTGGTGATCCTGCTGTGTTTCGGTGTTGTTTGGAAATGTTCAAAGGTGTTTTTTATGAGTATTCAAATGATTTATGAGAATTTTTTTTTTTTTTTTTTGATGAGTTTTTGAGGTGAGTGGGATCGTCTTGGTTATAGTGATTTGAGGGGATTTCTATAAAATGGGTGTTAGTTGGTGTTGATCTTAGTTTCTGGTGATTTTTAGTAGAGTTTGGGCAGCATTCAGTGGTGTTTTAGTAGCATTCAGTGGTGTATTTGGGAGTACTTAAATGGTGTTTTGAGGTTATTCAAAGGTGTTTTTGAAGGTGTTCAAATGATGTGCAAGAGTACTTATGAAGGTGTTCTGGGAGTATTCAGTGGTGATTTGGGGGTGTTCGAATGATGTTTTTGGAGTATTCAAAGGTAATTGATGGTGGTTTTTGGTGTTGTTCAAAGTAAAGTGTTTGAGTTAGTTTTTGTGATAATGTTGTGAAGTCTGGAGACTGAGGGAGGAGTTTGGGGGGATGAGTTGTAATTTAATGAAATGTGTAAGTGCAGATAAATTAGAGATGTCAAATCTTATTTGGGAGTATTCAAAATGATATTTTGGAAGTGTTTCGGTGTTGTTTGGAAATGTTCAAAGGTGCTTTTGTGAGTTTTCAAATGATTTATGAGAGTGTTCGAAGTAATCTGGGGGTTGTTCTGTAGTGAGATGATAAAGGTTGTCGAAGAGAGAATATTTCTTAAGAGATATTGTGAAAAGTGTGTGTGTGTGTGTGTGTGTGTGTGTGTGTGTGTGTGTGTGTGTGTGTGTGTGTGTGTGTGTGTGTGTGTGTGTGTGCGTATTAACTTCGTAATATGTAAAATTGTGACTAGTGAATTAATCGAAAAGTGCTTATAAGTTGTAAGTGTTGTGGTGACTTTTTCTGATGAAATAGTTAAAACGAGAAAAATTGTGGGTTATGAGTGAAAATTGTGAGGTGTTGGTGGGAGTGTGAGGGTTTGGGAGGGTGGGGAGAAGGAGAGAGAGAAGGTTACTTCGTGGGGAGTGACCTGAGATGAAATAGTTAAAACGAGAAAAATGTCTAGACTTGAGGAGAGTGAATCTTTTGTAAAGAAATTGTGGATTGTTGTGGGTATTAACGAAAAAATGTGGAAGTATTTGTGTTATCCTGGGTTAAGAGCGAAAATGTGTAATGTTTTCCCTATGTTGTATATGAAATGTGTAATACTGAGATGGTGACGACGAAGAAGATCCAGAACAAAAAATGCATAGAATTTCTTCAAGAGAAAAATATGTTGATTTTAGTCAATGAATTGTACATTTTTTCAATGAATTTTTTTTTGTTGGATGTATATGAAATGCATTGGTTGTATAATAAATAGTGTTATCCTGCATTTTAAGTTATTGTCTGCTCGACAAGATTCAGCCTGTGTGTGCTGTCATCACGTGACGTCACTGATATAGGGGGAAGTCGACAAGATTCAGCCTGTATGTGTGAGGTCATCACGTGACGTCACTGACCGCCGAGTAAACACAGGTAAACACAGGGGTGACGTCACACTTGTTTAGACCTGTAGTAAGAGAAAGTACCATGCCCCATAGGAGTTCATTTGAATGCTTACCCCTAGAGGGGGGAATCCAAGGAGATGGAGTCTTGGTATTATTTGATATCGAGAAAAAACTTGATCCAAGGAGATGGAGCTTTTGTATTATCGAGAAAAACTTGATCCAAGGAGATGGAGGAGAAATATTTGGGGTAGAAGTGGATGGTGGGGGAAATCTTTGTATTATTGATACCGAGAAAAACTTGATCCGAGGAGATGGAGGAGAAATACTTGGGGTGGAAGTGGGAGTCCATTTTGAATGCTTACCCCCAGAGGGGGGAATCCAAAAAGCTTGATCCGAGGAAGTAGAGCAGGAATATTTGTGGTGAAAGTGGGAGTTCATTTTGAATGCTTACCCCCAGAGGGGGGAATCCAAAAAACTTGATCCAAGGAAGTAGAGCAGGAATATTTGGGGTGAAAGTGGGAGTCCATTTTGAATGCTTACACCCAGAGGGGGGAATCCATAAAACTTGATCCGAGGAGATGGAGATCATAAGAAATTAAAAAAAAAATCGAAAAAAATTGGGATGGGGTGAAAGTGGGAGGGGGAACCTCAAAAATTTGATCCGAGGAGATGGAGAGCACAAGAAAATGAAATTCCAAAAAAATTTGAAAAAATCGGAAAAAAATTAGGGGAGCGATCCGGACGACGCTGCAGAAGGCGTGGGCGAGGGCGCGGGCGGGCGGCGCGGGCGGGCGCGAGGGCGCTGGCGGGCGGCGCGGGCGGGTGCGAGGGTGGGCACGGGTCGGCGCGGGTCGAGGGCGAGGTGGTCGAGGGCGAGGTGGTCGAGGGCGAGGTGGTCGAGGGCGAGGTGGTCGAGGGCGAGGTGGTCGAGGGTGAGGTGGTCTCGAGTGCGAGGTCAAGGTCATTAGCATAAAGGTGTGAAAAGGAGACCGCTCAGGAATACAGCGCTCAGCCGCTTTGACAACTACTTATATATATATATATATATATATATATATATATATATATATATATATATATATATATATATATATATATATATATATATATATATATATATATATATATATATATAATAATAATAATAATAATAATAATAAAATGAAGGAACATGTCCTATTATAAAATATGTCGGGCATGGACATACCCGCAACAATATATATATATATATATGTCGTGCCGAATATGTAAAACTGGTCATTTAGCAAGAACTCATTTAAAATTAAGTCCTCTCTGAAATTTTCTCTTATACATTTAAAGATATATTTTTTTCATTAATGTTAATGTAAATAATTTTAATTTTGCACCAAAAGAATCTTAGTAAACTTACCTAACCTTATTATAACAAGAACAATTTATTTTAGCCTAACCCAAATAAATATATTTTAGATTTGTTTACAATAATTTAATACTAAACAAACACAGTGAAATATATTTTTTTCGTTAGGCTAAGGATGATTTTGGCGAAATTATTGCATACACAAATTTTCACTTGTCCTATATGGCAAGATGAGCGTTGCTATTTAAGCCAAGATCGCAAGTTCTGCCTACTCGGCACGACATATATATATATATATATATATATATATATATATATATATATATATATATATATATATATATATATATATATATATATATATATATATATATATATTAATGAAACCACGAAACAATTAGTTTTGAATCATTAACTAAGCTGCTGTATGATCGAGGATCGACCCCCGCCACCATGTCCCGCCCGTGGAAACAAGACAAAGTTCGCGACTCTCTAACTATTGGACCAACAATCCTTCAAACTCCAAGCATCCAGTAGAATTGGGCGTGTTTCATGGTACGAGGACATACGTGGCCATGGTAAGCTTAGAGCTAATTTCAACTTACTCCCGTTTGAATACCAGCCTTCACAAGATCTAGGAATACAAAATAGAGCTTCAGCTAGCTGTGTAAAAAATGCGGATGATGCGTCAGGGTATACTGCTGATACACTACTAGAAATAACTGGTGGCTGCACTGCTACTGTTACAGGTGCTGAGGATAGTGGGGGTCAGGTCGAAAAACTGTACCAGAAGAAATTCGATCCTTCACAAATCCTAGCCAACAGAAAAATTTGTGCAGTTTCTATACCTGGGGTATCTATAGGCCGCAACTTCATGACAAAAGAGTCATTCTTCTTCCTGTAAACTTTCTCACCTTGAATGTGTTATTCATCATTTCAGGAAACACAATGTTACAACACAAACTGCCTCGCACACTATTTGAAATGTACCAGAAGGTATAGATGCCACAAACCTTGGGAAATAGTAGTTACAAGCATTCAATAGAAAGATTTTTAAGTGCCAGGAAGAAGAAAAAATGGCAACAAATGAAAAATTACTCCACCGCGGAGCCTTGTTGGAATGGATGCACAGTCAGTGGACCCCCCTCCAGAACAGCAAACATTAATGCCAACAAATAAACCCCACAACAAACAAGTAATGCATCATTTGTATTTGTAAATATACAAGGTCTAAAGCCATCTACCAACATCAAAATACCTTTCTTCAGTGGACTCCTCAGAGTCAAATGCAATCTTCCGGCTTTCAGAGCGATCCACTCAAAAGATCACTTTGACAACAAAATATGAAAACAAGGGTATAACTTATTTAAAATCGACAGACAGTACAGGTAACAAGGGATGGTTGGCCTGTTTGCCACAGAATCGTTTTTTTGCTCACAATTACTGAACACCCCAAATGAAGTAACTGAAGTTTTGGCAATAAAGACTGAGAACCGAAACTTAGTCTTTGTGGTTGTATATAAGCCGCGTAATGCAACTTCCCAAGAATTCAAGGAATAACTACTGAAAACTTACTACTGCCTGGAAAATTCCAACCCCAGCCCCATACATCTTGTTGCCTGGTATTTCAATTTAATTCATTTAATATGGAAGAATATGGCAGTTATAGCAGAGGTAACCCCAGGAGGCAGCTCGGATGAAAATTCTTAGATCGATGGATTGTGTAGTAGGTACTTTGGTGAATAGGGAAGTCACGTCAAGGCTGGAAAGTTTCTTGTTCCTGATGTTGATGTTGCGAATGCGATTGAGAAGATCACCCGAGTGTTTGAGATGTGCTGGACTGATAGTGCCCAAGAGTTTAGAGAGGTGTTTGGCGAGAATTCCTGAGAGCTGGTGGGGAGCACTGCCTATTCCCGAGGATATGGGCCTCAGTGGGATACCAGGCTTGTGAGTCTTTGTACGGCCTGCCAAAGACTCACAAGCCTGGTATCCCACTGAGGCCCATATCCTCGGGAATAGGCAGTGCTCCCCACCAGCTCTCAGGAATTCTCGCCAAACACCTCTCTAAACTCTTGGGCACTATCAGTCCAGCACATCTCAAACACTCGGGTGATCTTCTCAATCGCATTCGCAACATCAACATCAGGAACAAGAAACTTTCCAGCCTTGACGTGACTTCCCTATTCACCAAAGTACCTACTACACAAGCCATCGATCTCTTGCGCAGGAAAATTGACGATTCACTTGATCTTCCCATTCCAGCCAGCGATTTCATCGACCTTGTTGAACTATGTGTTGGCTTTACGTGTTTCTCTTTCGAAAATCACCTCTTTCAGCAGACTTTTGGACTACCCATGGGTTCGCCACTCAGTGCAGTCCTGGCGAACCTATACATGGAACATCTAGAAGCCGAACGTTTCTCCACCATTATTCCTTCGTCTGTCACCTGGCTCCGTTATGTTGACGACATTCTCCTCATAACTCCTAAACGCTTCAACGTTCAAGCTCTCCAAGACAAGCTCAACCAGGTCGAGCCTTCAATCCAGTTCACACTTGAAGAAGAAGTCGACAACACTCTTCCTTTCCTTGATGTCCTGCTCTGCAAAGCTGACCACGAACTTCGTTTTAAAGTCTATCGAAAACCCACCAACCAAAACGATCTTCTCCACTTCTACTCTCACCACGACACCAAAACCAAACGTGGTGTAATTATAGGCTTCTTCCTGCGTGCACTCAGAATCTGCAGCAACGAGTTCCTTGAGGAAGAATGCACTATAATTGAACAAATATTTTCTAAACTCCACTATCCTCGTCACTTCATCAGAGACTGCAGACGGCGAGCATTAAACATCTTCAACACACCCAGAGAAGACACTGCCGAGAAGAGATACATAGTCCTTCCCACCAACTCCATTGCCAAACATGTTTCCAACATCTTTGCCAAAACATCATTCCAAGTATCTACCTCCACAACCACGACCATCAAGGACATCACCAGTAGTAGGCAGGACAAGCCTCCATCCTCTGCAGGGGTATACATAATCCCTTGTAATGACTGCAACAAGTTATACGTGGGCGAAACATCAAGGGACCTCCAAACACGTATTTCAGAACACCAATACGCAAGCAGGTCTGACGACACAAGGAATGCCTGCGTACAACACCGTAATTCACACAACCACTTGATAAACTACAGAAACTCAAGACTTATCGCCACAGAAGACAACACTCAATACCGAAGAATCCTGGAATCATCACTTATTTCTATATCCGACAACTTCAACCAGAATAGTGGCTTCTATAACATAGCTGAACCACTTGCCAAGAAACTTCTTCATCGCTATCCCACATAAGAACACTGTAGAAGGTCTGCTCACAAACTTATCCAATCTCCTTTCCAAGCTACCCAAGTTTTTAGACTCTATAACCCCACTCGGTACATCATCAGATGCAGCATTCTTCACCTGACCTCAGCCGGACTATAAATACTCGCGTTCCTTCCACCCCAGGTAGTTCTGTTTGTGACTTGAAAAAGCCCACTGTGTGGGCGAAACGTAGTCAATAAAGGATCACATTATACTGCATTTGTGCTTATATTGCCACACACACGAGACATTGAATTCACCTTAAACCAGCAAATAGTGGAGCCAGCAAGACCTTATTTTCACTGGTAATGACGATCTGGTACGAAGTGTAACAGTATCATATACAATATGTTCTGATCACAATATAATCATAGTTTAGACTTTTATGCACAGGGATTCTGACTAACAAAATGAGATCAGTTATGAGGATGCCGCCACCAAATTCAACTTCAATAACAAGAACAATCAGTTAGATCAAATTAACCATGTCTTAAATGATACACGCTGGGAAGATATCTTAAGCAACACAAATCCGAACCAGTACCTAGAAAGAATTACCTCTGTAGCACTTAAGCTCGAGGCACTTTCCCTGAGAAAAAAAGAAGAGAAGACATAAACTAAAAAGAGACTCCCTCTACAGGTATTACGCTTCCAGATAATCAAGGTCTGTTATCCTGGGGCATAAAGAGAATTGGAGCGAAATAAACACAGAAGTGAACTTTGAATTGTATTTTCCTTCTCAAAATATATATAGATTTTTACAAGTATGTACATTATATATAATAACTGGAAATATATGTGTACAACACGGTGAGTAAGGCAAACCCAACAGCCAGAAACCAGACCACTGCTTCCAACCAGCCCCTGTGTGAATGTGGCAATGGTGGAACGTGTGTGACACCACAACACATCCGCCATTGTCATGCGCACCTATGATTGGTTGAAAGGATGGGGCCTCCTGGTTCGCTGGTTGCGAAGCAGCCTATATGAGAGTGTGTACATACGCCGAATGAAGGTGACGTACTCTTTGCATGCCACAAGTGAAGATAAAGATTCATAGAGCTTCTCATAGAAGCCAGTTTATCTGGGATACGGAAGGAGGCACTGGCTAGAGAAACAGAAAATACTGAACAATAGTTGAAGGAATCGTAGAGGACCCAGGAAGCACAGAGAAAGCTTGAAGCAATAAATGAAATTGAAAGAAACACAAAATATTTCTTTTCATATGCCAAATCTAGGACAAAAACCACATCCAGCATTGGTCCTTCATTAAATGAGACGGGACTTACACCGATGACAACAAGGAAATGAGTGATATATTGAAGTTAATCAGACTAAGGGTCGACAATATGAATGATTTTATTATGACTGAGAATGAATATTTGCTCAATATATCCAGAATTTCTGATATATCAATAACATCACTGGACTTTGGAAAAGCAATTACTGGCATTCCCCAGCACTCTTCCCCCGGCCCAGAATCCTGGAACTCTGTGTTCATTAAGAACTGCAGGAAACTTCTTTTGAATGTCTTATGTATACTTTGGAAAAGAAGCCTAGACGCCGGGGTCATTCAAATTACTAAACCCAACAGATATAGCCCTATTACACTAAGATGGCAACAAAGTAATTGCAGAGTATTGACCGATAGCTCCAGCGAGCATCATAAAAATCGTTGAGAGGGTTGTAACAAGTAAGACTGTCAACCACTTGGATAACCAACATTTACATAAGCCAGGATAGGATGAGTTTACAGCAGGTCGCTCCTCCCTCTCACAACTCCAAGACTAACAGAATGCCCATGTGGTATACACAGACTTTGCAAAATTCTTCGACAAGTGCTATCATGGTGTAATATCACAAAATGTGTGATAAAATGACGGCAAAAGTGTGTAGATGGATCTTGAACTTTCTAACCAACAAAACACAAAGAGTAATAGTAAACAGAGTTAAGTATTGGGGCAGCTGCAGTGAAAAGCTCTGTTCCACAAAGTACAGTACTCGCTCTCATCCTTCTGCTGATATCTGACGATACTGGAATCTGAATCAGTGTGTCATTCATTAAGGACACTGCAAATCTACAAGTGGATGTAAACCAAGTTTTCAAATGGGTCACAGAAAACAATGTAAAGTTCAGTGAAGACTAATTTCAATTGTCCTCTATGGAAAACTTGAGGAAATAAATGGTAAATTGGGGTATAAAAAAATTCTAACCACACAATAGAATAGATAATTAATGTGTAGAACTGGGGAGTGATAATGTCAGGGGATCTCCTTCTTCAAAGATCACAACAATGTCATTATCACATCTGCTAGGAAAATGATAGGATGGATAATGAGAAACTTCAAAACAAGGGATGCCCAGTCAGTGATGATTCTCTTTAAAGTTGAAATACTGCTGTATTGTTGATCACGAGAATATACAGAGAACATTCATTGCATTTATAATTAGAGTCGAAAAGTTGATTTATTGGAACCGTTTGAAGTTCCTTAGTCTGTATTCCTTGGAATGAAGGCGAGAAAGCTGTATCATAATTTACACCTGGAAAATCCTAGAGGAACCTGTCCTAAACTGCACACGAATATTACACCCTAAGAAAGCAAAAGACTGCAGGCGGTGCAACATCCCACCAATGAAAAGCAGGAGTACCGTGAGTACACTAAGAGATAACACAATACGTGTCAGACTGTTCAACTGCCTCCCAGCATACATAAAGAGAATTACCACTAGATGACTCACGAAATCGTAATGACACGATTGCAAACAAACCATATCACCGGCGGGATTGAACCCGCGGTCAGAGAGTCTCAAAACTCAGACCGTCGCGTTAGCCACTGGACCAGCTAGCCACAATAAGATTCGTCCAACTAGGTTTATTTCTACACCATAGGAAAGTTAGCACAGGCACCACTGTGACCACAAATGCAAGTTTTTACAAACGAATCTCCAGCTAGCGTGGCCGTGACGAACTCTAGCTCAAGTCCCCTCACTGCTGCCAACATGACTCACGAAATCGTAATGACACGATTGCAAACAAACCATATATACCTAGTTGGACGAATCTTATTGTGGCTAGCTGGTCCAGTGGCTAACGCGACGGTCTGGAGTTTTGAGACTCTCTGACCTCGGGTTCAATCCCGCCGGTGATATGGTTTACCACTAGATCCCTGGCTGTCTTAAAGAGTGAGCTGGACAGATACCCGAAATCAGTACCTTACCAGCTGGGCTGTGGTTTTTACATTGAACTGCGTGCAGATGGCAGTAGCAGGCTGGTTGATCAAGCTCTGATCCACCGTGAGGCCTGGTCATGGACCGGGTCGCGGGGACGTTGACCCCCGGAACACCATCCAGGTAGATAGACTAAAGCGTCCTCCTCGCTACAGCATTCAAAACTCCTTAAACTCTTTGTCTCCAAGGATGCCTCATTGCAGCACCCGTCGTCAGTTGTATGTTTTACATCATCTTTCACAGACTTGTCCGCCGACAAGTCTACTTTCAAATATCTGAACACATCATCACTCGCTCTTTCCTATGTTTACATTTAATTTTCTTCTTTAACATACCCCCAAAATCAGTCTACCAACTTTTGCAGCTTCTCTTCAGAATTTCCCCAGAACACCAAGCCACCGATGACAGCAACTGTGGCAGCATCCTAGTATTCACTTCTTTTATAATCACATCAATATGTTAAACAACCATAATGATATCACGCATCCCTATCTAAGACCGACTGTTACTGGAATATAATCGTCCTCTTTCCAGTATACCCTACACTGAACCTCACTATTTTCACAGAAACAGGTAATCTTCCAGTTATTCCATATAATAGCAATATCTGCTACATTGTTTCCCTATCAAATGCCCTTTCAAATTACATAAATGCAGCGACAACTTTGTTCACTTACATTCTTCTACCCTTCCTAAAACAACCTTGCTTATCTGGAATCCTGTTCTCTGTCTTGCCCATTATTCTTTGAATAACTAAGAAAAGTATTTGACAGACCATTTTTTTCTTGTTTTTTTTTTTTGTGCCAGTGGGGTAGTCTGCTGTCTTCAATTCTCAGGCTTGTTTTTGTCTACCTCGCCTAATAGCTCCATCTGAAGGCATGCGATGTGCTGGTTCAATTTGGTTCCTTCTTATTTCAGCTTACTATGTTTTTATCTTCCTAATTTCGCTCATCTTTTTTTCCTCCCCTTCCTCCCCAAGGTGCTCCTGTCCACGAATGAACTTTGGTGTTATACTTTAGTGTTTTATTAGTGTTTCTAGTTGTTTTAGCTATTATATGGTGTGTAAATGCTGGCCTGTATTTTTGTTAGTGTTGCCTTGAGGTAATGTTTATCACTTGCAATCCATCTGATTTAACTCTACGCAGTTCACTGATTAAGGATGAGACTCATTTTATCTTCATTTTTTGTCCCACATATGTCTGTTTGATCTCACAGATGTGCGGATGAACTCATCCATATTTGTAAGCGAATTTAACTAAGGCAATCAAGTGGCGAAGCTAGCTACTTTATTCTACACTAATCTTTTTCTTCAGAGAAAGTCGTCTAAAGAGGATTCGTCGAATGTGGTGCCATTACTAGTACTGACTACTGGCTATAGACAGCCGTCCTCCCCTTCACTCTTTGTAAGCTGAGAACTGAAGCGCCATCGCTTAATAATAATAATAATATCTTTATTTCTACAAGTACATGTACAAGGTATACAGACCTAGCTAACATACTACTGCTATACATGCTCTGCAAAACACAGCATTTCTGGCAAATTAGGTAAATTTTATCCCGGGATGCGACCCACACCAGTCGACTTACACCCAGATAACCTCTGATGGGTGAACATAGAAAACCGGTGTAAGGAAACACGCCCAGACGGTGGCCACTGGCCACCGTCCAGGCCATGGGCCACTGTGGCCACAACGACCTACACACAGTCCTCACTAGCCGAATCTTTTCCTCTTTTCTTTTCTCTTATTGTTGATCCTACATTAATGCCTGTCTTTAAACATCCGCAAGTTTTATAAGCATATACGCATGACTATCCTGGGATCCCTATTATTTCTCTTTTACCTTATTAAATTTATTGTTTTGGTGCTTATTAATGCTTTTTCTTTTTTCTTGGGATAAAGATGTGTGCTTTTATTCGATTCCTCTTGTCCTTTTATTTTACAGTATTATTTATTTTCATATTTCGTTTTTCTTCAGTAGAGAAATTAGGGCCATACCTTACCCCTGACACTGTTACTTTTACCTAGTATATCCAAAAGGCTTATTTACCCATAATTCTTACAGTGTCTGTATCTCTTTTTCATTTACATAAAGGAACGATGCAGCCTCTCTGCCTGTCACTAAACACCTTCCCTTCTCTTATACATTTTTTGAACAAACGCACTAACTGCATTCCCGCCTGCATTTAACATTTGTTTTTATCACGTTAATTCCACCAGCCTTACCTTATACCATTCTACCCACAGCCTCACACATCTCTCCCACGCTTACATCTTATTACTTCTGAAAGAAGTTATACCTTCCTTCCCCATGCATGACATCACAGCCTTCCTCTTCATCAACAAACATTTAACAGCTCCTGGAAACATTCCCTTCTTCGCAGTACCTCTACCTCATCATATAATAACTCCCATCTCCTGATTTTAACATATAAATTGTTTCATCCCATAGACTTTCTGAACTTATTAATCTTGCTCCAAAACTTTCCTATATCAAAAAATTGTTGACAAAACCTCACCCACTCCCATCTGGTCTCCGTGTACAGCTTCACACCACTCTTATCCTTTACTCTCCATCCTCTTATACCACGTCTTTGTGAAAAACCTCTCCTAAACTAGCTTTCTTTTACTTACCATTCTCTTTGTTTTGTCATGCCACCAATCGTTCCACTTACCTCCAGCATCCACTCTCCGATAGCCATAATTTTTGCTATTCTCTTAAACACTTCATTAAAACATTTATCCCATGTCTCTTCGACTTCCTACTCGTTACTTTCTCTCTCTCCAGCCCATCTTTCTCCCAACAGGTACTTTTACCTAAATACTTCCTTGTCTAATTAATGAAGCCTCACTTCTCTTACTGATGACATTCTTCTTGTAACTCATCTACCTCTTACTCTCACCTCAGCTTCAATATAATATTCGAGGTGCAATGATAGAGCTTGAATAAAATTTTTACTTGCTTAGAGGGTGAATGTCGGTGTAATTTACGCAGTGTAATACACTCTTTTGTTAACTAGCCTGGCGAGTTTCAGTGCGGTCGATTATTCGGTTGAGGTTAGATGAGCATTTTTTACCACGTCACTGCATTTTTGTACCTTTTGTCTGACAGAATGGAATTTTTGAGAGAAAAAACAACTTGTGTTAGATATTCTGTTCCAAGCTCAGTTTAACGGCTAAATTGAAATTGCTTCAGCAAGCATTTGGCGGCGTTTCAGAGTAAGACGAATGTCAGTTAATTATAATAGCGAAAGTGTCATACAACACTGCAGTGTGAGATGTGCTAAAGAAGGAATATGCGAAGGTCAGAGAGCAAGTGCGCATGAGGAAGAGTTAACAAAGGTAGTGGGAGTCGTAAAGGGAAAATGTAATCATCGAGGCGGTCAGGCAGGGTAAGCGCATTAGGGAGGTGAAAATGAAGTAAATTCTACATATCCACTAATGGCACGACAGTCTTTTAAAGTGAACTGATAACGTAACTTGGTTATTCTCACAGAGTTACCGAGCGTTTCTCTAAAACGAGATTCCTGTGAGCGAGATGTGTGCCATATTTAGGCGGAAGAATATAGTCAAAAAGACAACAGCGAAGTTAGCACCTGAAACCAAAAAATTTTTTGAGGAAATGCACATTATTGAGAACCATCTCAGACCACCGTTGATGCCAGCTGTTGCCAAGTTGTCTACAGAATATTGCAAAATAGTCTGAGAAGGAATGACCTTATTATTCTCATACCTTATTATTTTTTTCTAAACTAAAAGTAATTTCTCAGTATGTGCTAAATCTAAATGATTAAAAGCATTTTACTAACTTACGAAACTATGTTCCTCTCATTTAAAAATGTTCTTCATAATTAAATGTAATATGATTGTCTAATAAAACCTCTCATAATTACTGAAAATAAATACGATACATTAATGTGTGTGTGTGTGTGTGTGTGTGTGTGTGTGTGTGTGTGTGTGTGTGTGTGTGTGTGTGTGTGTGTGTGTGTGTGTGTGTGTGTCTGTGTCTGTGTGTGTCTGTGTGTGTGGGTGTGTACTCACCTAGTTGAGGTTGCGGGGGTCGAGTCCGAGCTCCTGGCCCTGCCTCTTCACTGATCGCTACTAGGTCACTCTCCCTGAACCGTGAACTTTATCATACCTCTGCTTAAAGCTATGTATGGATCCTGCCTCCACTACATCGCTTCCCAAACTATTCCACTTACTGACTACTCTGTGGCTGAAGAAATACTTCCAAACATCCCTGTGATTCATCTGTGTCTTCAACTTCCAACTGTGTCCCCTTGTTACTGTGTCCAATCTCTGGAACATCCTGTCTTTGTCCACCTTGTCAATTCCTCTCAGTATTTTGTATGTCGTTATCATGTCCCCCCTATCTCTCCTGTCCTCCAGCGTCGTCAGGTTGATTTCACTTAACCTCTCCTCGTAGGACATACCTCTTAGCTCTGGGACTAGTCTTGTTGCAAACCTTTGCACTTTCTCTAGTTTCTTTACGTGCTTGGCTAGGTATGGGTTCCAAACTGGTGCCGCATACTCCAATATGGGCCTAACGTACACGGTGTACAGGGTCCTGAATGATTCCTTATTAAGATGTCGGAATGCTGTTCTGAGGTTTGCTAGGCGCACATATGCTGCAGCAGTTATTTGGTTGATGTGCGCTTCAGGAGATGTGCCTGGTGTTATACTCACCCCAAGATCTTTTTCCTTGAGTGAGGTTTGTAGTCTCTGGCCCCCTAGACTGTACTCCGTCTGCGGTCTTCTTTGCCCTTCCCCAATCTTCATGACTTTGCACTTGGTGGGATTGAACTCCAGGAGCCAATTGCTGGACAAGGTCTGCAGCCTGTCCAGATCCCTTTGTAGTTCTGTCTGGTCTTCGATCGAGTGAATTCTTCTCATCAACTTCACGTCATCTGCAAACAGGGACTCCTCAGAGTCTATTCCTTCAGTCATGTCGTTCACAAATACAAGTGTGTGTGTGTGTGTGTGTGTGTGTGTGTGTGTGTGTGTGTGTGTGTGTCTGTTTCTGTGTCTGTGAGTGTGTGTGTGTGTGTGTCTGTGTGTGTACTGTGTGTGTGTGTGTGTGTGTGTGTGTGTGTGTGTGTGTGTGTGTGTGTGTGTGTGTGTGTGTGTGTGTCTGTATGTGTGTGTGTGTCTGTGTGTGTGCGTGTGTGTGTGTGTGTGTGTGTGTGTGTGTGTGTGTGTGTGTGTGTGTGTGTGTGTGTCTGTGTCTGTGTGTGTGTCTGCGTGTGTGTCTATGTGTGTATGTGTGTGTGTCTGCGTGTGTGTCTATGTGTGTATGTGTGTGTGTGTGTGTGTGTGTGTTTGTGTGTGTGTGTGTGTGTGTGTGTTTGTGTGTGTGTGTGTGTGTGTGTGTGTGTGTGTGTCTGTGTGTGTGTGTGTGTCTGTGTTTGTGTGTGTGTGTGTGTGTGTGTGATTGTGTGTGTGTGTTTGTGTGTTTGTGTGTGTGTGTGTGTGTGTGTGTGTGTGTGTGTGTGTGTGTGTGTGTGTGTGTGTATGTGTGTGTTTGTGTGTGTGTCTGTGTTTGTGTGTTTGTGTGTGTGTGTGTGTGTGTGTGTGTGTGTGTGTGTGTGTGTGTGTGTGTGTGTGTGTGTGTTTGTGTGAGTGCGTGTGTGTGTGTGTGTGTGTGTGTGTGTGTATGTGTGTGTTTTGTACTCACCTAGTTGAGGTTGCAGTGGTCGAGTCCAAGCTCCTGGCCCCACCTCTTCACTGGTCGCTACTAGGTCACTCTCCCTGAACCTTGAGCTTTATCAAACCTCTGCTTAAAGCTATGTATGGATCCTGCCTCCACTACATCGCTTCCCAAACTATTCCACTTCCTGACTACTCTGTGGCTGAAGAAATACTTCCTAACATCCCTGTGATTCATCTGTGTCTTCAACTTCCAACTGTGTCCCCTTGTTGCTGTGTCCTATCTCTGGAACATCCTGTCTTTGTCCACCTTGTCAATTCCTCTCAGTATTTTGTATGTCGTTATTTGTCCCCCCTATCTCTCCTGTCCTCCAGTGTTGTCAGGTCGATTTCCCTTAACCTCTCCTCGTAGGACATACCCCTTAGCTCTGGGACTTGCTTCTCCACTGTCTCCTCTCTCCAGCTCATCAAAATTTCATCGGTTTTTGATCAGCAGTGCCACTCCTCCACCCACCCCTCACCCTGTTCCCTCTGTCTTTCCTCAGGATCAGGTATCCCGTTGGAAAGATGGCATCTGTTATCATACCTGTAAGCTTGGTTTCTCTGAGAGCTATGATGTCCGGTGATGCCTCTTTTACTCTTTCGTGCCACTCCTCCCACTTATTTGTTATTCCATCAGCGGTTGTGTACCATACCTTCAGTTTCCTTTCCAACAGTGAGGTTTGGGGGCCTGTGAGGGTGGGAGACTTGGTAGTGTACTGTGGGATTCTATAGCTGGGTGTTGGGTGGAAGCTGTGGTATGGACTGTAGTTTGTGTTGGGATGGTGTGATAGGTTGTGGGGTTCTGAGGATAATTGTGTGTGTGCTTGCCCTTGCTGCTCTGTTCTTCTCTGATTGACCTCTGCTGGTTCCATCCTTGTCTCCTTTCCTAGCTCCTTTCGCTTTTTTGTCCTCTCCCTCAGCTGCTGTTATTCTGTGTTCTGTCTCTGTCTAGGAACACCCTCTTGTACTGTTCCGAGTATTTCAACCGTGGTTTCTCTTGGAGGATCCTGTTCCGCACTCTTTCTGTCCTGATAATCAGCTTGATCGGTCGTTTTCTCCCCTTCAAGTACCCCCCTATTCTCTGAAAATTTACAATCTCGTCCATGTCTTCTCCATCTATTTCCGTGATGATTTTCTCAATCTCCTTTCTTTCTTCCTGCCGTCTTTCAGTGTATGTCCTTTCCTCTCTCTCCCGAAGCCCATGGATAAACACTGATTTTGCCCTTTCCTCCTCCCATTGCCTCTCCCTCTGTGACTCTGGTTCCTGTCTGTATGTGGTCATTTTCTCCCTTGATTTTTCCAGTGGCTCTTGGTAGCATGGTTGTGCCTCTGCATTCGACCTATCACCCTCTCTACCTGCACCCAGCTGCTCTTCCCTTTCACTCCTTGGCCCTTCTTGGCAGGCTGTTATGACCTTAGCATAATTCATATCTCCTTCCTTCCTGTTCGGCCTCTCAGCTTCATATGCTGTGTCTTCTCTGGTCACTGCCTCTGTAACTTGCCTCAGCCTGTTTACCTCATCTTCTAGGACCCTTATCCTGGCTACTGCAGTTTCGACATGTGCCTCCCAATTCTTCTTGTCCTTCTCCAACCTCTTTTCCAATTTCACAGAAAACTCTTTCTCCATTTTTCCAGAAAGCTCTCCTAATTTTCTCTCCCGCTCTTGTTCTGTCCTTTTCCACTGCTCCTCCATCCACTCCTCCCTACCAGAACCATTCTCATCTGATCCCTGGTTCCTGCGAGTCCCCACCATTTTTTTCTTTTTCTTCCCTAGAGAGAAGGGAAAGGTAGAAGGAGAGAGAGAGGGGGAGAGTGAGAAGGGAAAAGGGGGAGAGTGAGAAGGGAAAAGGGGGAGAGAGTGAGAGAGAGAGGGGGAAAGAGAGAGAAGGGAAAGGTAGAAGCAGAGAGGGGGAGAGTGAGAAGGAAAAAGGGGCAAGAGAGTGAGAGTGTATGTGTGCATGTGTGTGTGTGTGTGTGTACTCACCTAGTTGTACTCACCTAGTTGAGGTTGCGGGGGTCGAGTCCGAGCTCCTGGCCCCGCCTCTTCACTGATCGCTACTAGGTCATTCTCCCTGAGCCGTGAGCTTTATCATACCTCTGCTTAAAGCTATGTATGGATCCTGCCTCCACTACATCGTGTGTGTGTGTGTGTGTGTGTGTGTGTGTGTGTGTGTGTGTGTGTGTGTGTATGTGTGTGTTTGTGTATGTGTGTGGGTGTGTACTCACTTAACTGTACTCACCTAGTTGTGGTTGCAGGGGTCGAGTCATAGCCCCTAGCCCCGCCTCTTCACCGGCCGCTACTGAGTCACTCTCCCTGCACCATGAGTTTTATCATACCTCTGCTTAAAGCTATGAATGGTTCCTGCCTCCACTACATTGCTTCCCAAACTATTCCACCTCCTGACTACTCTGTGACTGAAGAAATATTTCCTAACATCCCTGCGATTCATCTGTGTCTTCAGTTTCCAACTGTGTCCCCTTGTTGCTGTGTCCCATCTCTGGAACATCCTGTCTCTGTCCACCTTGTCAATTCCTCTAAGTATTTTATACGTCGTTATCATGTCCCCCCTGCCTCTCCTGTCCTCCAGTGTCGTCAGGTCGATTTCCCTTAACCTCTCCTCGTAGGACATACCCCTTAGCTCTGGGACTAGTCTTGTTGCAAACCTTTGCACTTTCTCTAGTTTATCTACGTGCTTGGCTAGATGAGGGTTCCAGACTGGTGCCGCATACTCCAATATGGGCCTAACATAAACAGTGTCTGGGTGCTGAACGATTCCTTATTAAGATGGCGGAATGCTGTTCTTAGGTTTGCTAGGCGCCCATATGCTGCAGCAGTTATTTGGTTGATATGCGCTTCAGGAGATGTGCCTGGTGTTATACTCACCCCAAGATCTTTTTCCTTGAGTGAGGTTTGTAGTCTCTGTCCCCCTAAACTGTACTCCGGCTGTGGTCTTCTTTGCCCTTCCCCAATCTTCATGACATTGCACTTGTCGGGGTTGAACTCCGGGAGCCAATTGCTGGACCAGGCCTGCAGCCTGTCCTGATCCCTTTGTAGTTCTTCCTGGTCCTCGTCCGATTGAATTCTTCTCATCAACTTCACATCATCTGCAAACAGGGACACTTCGGAGTCTATTCCTTCCGTCATGTGGTTCACAAATACCAGACACAGCACCGGTCCTAGGACTGACCCCTGTGGAATGCCAATTGTCACAGGTGCCCACTCTGACACCTCGCCGCGTACCATGACTCGCTGTTGTCTTCCTGACAGGTATTCCCTGATCCATTGCAGTGCTTTCCTGCTATTCCTGCTTGGTCCTCCAGTTTTTGCACTAATCTCTTGTGTGGAACTGTGTCAAACGACTTCTTACAGTCCAAGAAAATGTAATTTACCCACCCCTCTCTTTCTTGTCTTACTGCTGTCAACCAGTTACAGAACTCCAGTAGAAAAAAAGCCATACCACGGGTGGGGTTGGAACCCGCGATCAGAGAGTCTCAAAACTCTAGACCGTCCAGTGGCTAACGCGACGGTCTGGAGTTTTGAGACTCTCTGATCGCGGGTTCCAGTCCCGCCCGTGGTATGGTTTGTTTGCAATCGTGTCATTACGATTTCGTGAGTCATGTTAACTCCAGTAGGTCTGTGACACACTCTCACACTGATCTGATAAACATTGGGTTATGAGTTTCTACAGTATCATTCAAGTGTTCTGGGGCTATCTCACTCAATAATTCACTGGATGCAATACACGAAGATAGAAATGCGGGTAATGCTTCCTGCGTTGTCTTGTGATTCGTTCCAAAAGCCCTAAACCCAAGCGGAGCATCAAGGCGAGTTCAAATAGTGGAAGCAATGATTTGCTCTTGTTGAAGGGCAGCTGTGACCTGTTCAGTGGTGTGTTGGCTGTAAGACATTAATTAATATTCCAAGGGGTGTAAGATAAGGCCTAGATTTCTTTGCTCTACGAAATCTAATGGTTTCTACCAGGGAGTCTTTGCTTACCACCAGCGAGTCATCTACCAAGAGCCAGATGTTGAGTTCACTCGACAGCTCCTTAGTGACCTTCACAAAGATCGTCACACACACATACACACACACACACATACACACACACACACACAAACACACACACACACACACACACACACACACACACACACACACACACACACACACACACACACACACACACACACACACACACACACACACACACACACACACACACACACACTGCAATGGATCAGAGAATACCTGACAGGAAGGCAGCAGCGAGTCATGGTACGTGACGAGGTGTCGGAGAGGGCGCCTGTGACAAGCGAGGTTGTCCTAGGGTCGGTGCTGTTTGTGGAATATGTAAATGACATAACGGAAGGACTAGACTCAGAAGTGTCTCTGTTTGCAGATGATGTTAAGTTAATAAGGAAGATTCAATCAGAGGAGCACCAGACAGGACTACAAAGGGATCTGGACAAGCTATAACCCTGGTCCAGGAAATGGCTCCTGGAGTTTAACCTCGCCAAGTAAGTCATGAAGATCGGGGAGGGCAAAGAAGACCATAGACAGAATAGGGTCTAGGGGGCCAAAGACTACAAATCTCAGTCAAGGGAAATGATCTTAGGGTAAGTATAACACCGAACACATCTGAGGCGCTCATGAGCTAAATAACCGCTGCAGCAAACGGACGACTAGCAAATCTAAGAATAGCATTCAGACAACTCATTAAGTCGTTCAAGTCTCTGTACACCGTTTACATCAGGCCCATATTGGAGTATGCAGAGCCAGTCTGGAACCAGCTCCTGGCCAAGCACGTCAAGAAATTAGAGAAAGTGCAGAGGTTTCCTACGAGACTAGTCCTGGAGTTAATGGGCATGGTCAACGAGGAGAGGTTAGGGGAAATCGACCTGACGACACTGGAGGACTGGAGGGATATGGGAACATGATAACAACATATAAAATATATAAAATACTGAGAGGACTCGACAAGGTGGACATGGACAGAATGTTTCACAGATGGGACACACCAACAAGGGGTCACAACTGGAAGTTGAAGACTCAGATTAGACACGGAGATGATAGGAGGTATTTCTTCAGTCACAGAGCTTTCAGGAAGTGGAATAGTCTGTAAAGGGAGGTGGTGGAGGCAGGATCCATACATAGCTTTAAGAAGAAGGATGATAAAGCTCACGGAGCAGGGAGGGAGGGACCTAGTAGCGACCAGTGAAGAGGCGGAGCCGGGAGCTATGAATCGACCCCTGCAGCCACAATTAGGTGAGTACACACACACACACACACACACACACACACACACACACACACACACACACACACACACACACACACACACACACACACACACACACACACACACACACTCCGAGACAAAATGCACTCATTAAAAACAATTTCTTTTAGCATTTTGCAACCTTTGCATCAGCCAACGTTGCAGGTGAACCTTTATAGGTTCACTGGTACTGGTTACTCTGTGTGATATACTAAATAAAATAATCCCTACAAGACTTGCTCATACACACTCCTTAAAACATTGAACAAAAAATTGCATGAAAAAACGTTGGAAGCCTCAACACACGAATTTATTGATATTATTATTATTATTATTATTATTATTATTATTATTATTATTATTATTATTATTATTATTATTATTATGCAATATTCTTATAATTAATTTCACAGAGAAGCGCTAAATATTTAGAGATCATTCAACGCCCTGGGAATGCAATGCTATCAGAATTAATCTTAGGAAAAGAAGGGTGGCTCCAAATTCTTGGATCAACACGTCTTCCTCAGCATCTAGGCACCATCCTCTTCCTTTAGGCACCATCCTCTTCCTTTCAAGGTAACAGTTGTAGAGGAAATTTCGTGCCAAGTCTCAGAGACAAACTAACAGTTACTTTCTCAATGGAGACTCTCCACGTGCGTATAAAAGTTACCTGCTGGGTAAAATTTCTTAAAAATATATGGAACTGTGCAACAGTAGTTCATAACGGTAGCCGCTTAGCTAATTAGGTGAGCTGGGATACTGGGTAATCACAGTAACACACCAGGTGAAGTAGGTGCTGCAGAAGCTTCAGTAATCCAACATCCAGGCTCACCTGCACCTGCTGGGTCTCCTGGTAAACTGAAGGTGACCTCAAAGACATCCTTCAGCGTTTATGAAACACGGGGATTAATGTACGTGTATTGTATACATTATCGATAGAATAAAGAATTAGACACATGTGCAACATCTGAGTATCTTTATCTGTAGACGTTTCGCCACTGGATGGCGAAACGTCTACAGATAAAGATACCCAGATGTTGCAAATGTGTCTAGTTTTTCACTTAATCTACTGAAATGAATATACTGTATATCTGTTTAACACTTAGTATATACTGAGGGCTTAATCCCAGTTTTTTATTAAATTATAATAACTTGTAATGTGCAGGGGAGAAATACAATCATAATGACTCTCGTACAGACGTCAGAATCACTACCTAATAAATCAACCATCCTTCCTCATCCCCGTACAGTGTAGCACCTCTCACAACACTACCGTCAAACTGAAATGAACCTGATCACGTCGGAAACACATTTCAGCAGAAAAAAGTGGGTTGAACATGGAGAGAGGTGACATAAGTACCTGCTGACCCACGAGGCTGCTATCTTGCCTCACTTAACGAGAATGGGCTTCATGTACAGGGACGAGGGAGGTGGGGAAGGTTCTGCTCTACGAATACCAGAACTCTCCGTATTTCAAGTACTGGACCCCTCAGGGAAGGTTCCTTGATGCTAGTAAGGGGCTCTTGATCTAGGGAACTGGATGTGTGCTCCAATTCCCTGAATTAACCCTGAATACCTTCCATCCCCCCCACAGGCGCTGTATAATCCTACGGGTTTAGCGCTTCCCCCTTGATTATTATAATAATAATAATTCAAGTACTGGAGTAAAGGATGTATTTACTCAGAGAACCGTGATCTAATGATCATTCATAGAGAGAGAGATGGAGAGAGAGAGAGAGAGAGAGAGAGAGAGAGAGAGAGAGAGAGAGAGAGAGAGAGAGAGAGAGAGAGAGAGAGAGAGAGAGAGAGAGAGAGAGAGTAGTGATATTATTACTACAAAAAATACAATAATGATAGAAAAAAATTCTAATGAAACGATGAGGGTCCTAGAGTTTAGAAATAATCTGTTGTAGGAAAGAGCGTTTTTGGTGGAATAATTCACTGGTGCAGATGCTGAGAGGACGAAGGAAGAAGTCTGAGATGACTGAACGTTTAGTCTTGTAAGAATAGTAGTGGAGAAGATCGCGCTGATTAGTAGGATTGTGGTAGACTTTGACTCGTATTTCATGAACAGATTTGCAAAGGAGAATGTTGAGGAAAGGTAGAGTGCCATTGACTTCCTATTGGAGAGTGAACTGGATAGAGGGCTCGACCTGGTTAAGCTTGTGTTGGAATGTTCAGACGTTGAATCTCCTGGGAGTTATAATGAGAATCTCGTCGACGTAACGGAGCCAGTTTGAATAAATGGTTTAGAAAACGTTGCTTATTCAGTCCAATTCAGACAACGATGGAAGATTGTGAGTTTGTGATAATCAGTCCCTTAACCTGGAATAGATATGTTCAGTTCATCAGTCTTAATAAAAGTACATCATCATCATCATCATGATATCATCATCATCATCATAATAATAATAATAATAATAATAATAATAATAATAATAATAATAATAATAATAATAATAATAATAATAATAAGAAGAAGAAGAAGAAGAAGAAGAAGAAGAAGAAGAAGAAGAAGAACAAGAACAAGAACAAGAAGAAGAAGAAGAAGAACAAGAACAAGAACAAGAACAAGAACAAGAAAAGGAAGATCAAAAAAGGTAGTGAAAATAGGGGAAACATGATGTAGCAGCAACACTGAAGGTTTGTAGACATCAACTGTCCTGTATCTTCCATTATATTTCCACTTGAAGTTCACCTCACACCATTACTATCACTTGTAGTTCACACTTGTTGTTCACACTCGTAGTCTACTTTAAATCATCACCTAAACTTCACACTTAAGGTAGACCTTCAGTTAACCTTTTAGCTGTTATGCACCTTAGGGAAACACCTTTGACCTGCAGTTGTCGTTTACATTCCATCTCTTGTCAGGCTTCCATCTTAAGCAACAACTAACGAGGCAACATTACAGGTCGTTCCTCAGACTGTCTTACAACAAAAAAACTGTTATTTAAATGGATTACAGATAGTCAATCTGACTTAGTTTCTTCACCTGACTGAGTTCTTCCACCTGATTTAGTTCCTGCACCTGAACTGTCCTTGTATGTTGCTCAGTTTGTCTTGTATTTCTCTGTACTGGTCACTAGTACTCTCCACGTTGGTGCTAGCAGGGAGAGAAGCACTGGTCACTAGTACCTTCTTCGTTGGTGCTAGCATGGAGAGAAGCACTAGTCACTAGTACCATGTCGGTGCCAGCAGGGAGGGAAACAGTGGTAACTAGTACCATCCACGTTGGTGCTAGCATTGGCAGAAGCACTGGTCACTAGTACCGCCCATGTCGGTGCTAACAGAGAGGGAAGCACTGATAACTAGTACCCCATTGAGCTATATAGTAAAACTCCATCTCTAAACATGACGGCTCTGTGGTGCAGCGGTCAGCACGGCTGTCTTTAAAGCAGCAGACTCGGGTTCGACTCCCGACGGAGTCTTGGATTTTTTTCCTTTTTTTTATAATGACTTAACTTGACAGTCTGAAGTGAAACCTTTAACACTGTCCACATAGATTATTATTATTTTACTGGACTGTGTTAAACTGGTAAGTGTTACAGTGCCAGGGATATCGCAGACATTTATCCCTTCACCACCATGAATATCTTGTAATATACAACTGTAATATACAACAGCAGAGCAACATACAAGTGAATAAAAACAGCAGTATCGGAGACACTGCTAAAATCCTTTTTTGTCAATAAATCTACATTACCGTGAAGACTATCAATTAGAAGATTTTTTAGTGTGGATGAGAGAGTGATGGTTCCTGCGATATGTTAAGTGAAACTTTTAGGAATTTTGAGTCAATATAACTGTTTAGGGAACATAAATACCATTGTGGGAGACACTGTTGTGGGAGATGTAAGAAAGAATTTACGTTAACCAATATATTTATTTCCGGTATATTTCCTGTGCAAATTAATTTAATTTTAAGGAAAGAGAGAGAAAATGTAGATATGCGCGTGAACATGTGTGTGTGACAGAGTTTGGATTCTAAGATACTATGTGTGCGAAGGAATTAGATGTTAGAGAGGGACGAGAGAAATACATGTGTTGTGGTTACTGTGTATATATGTGTCTGTGTTAATGTACTTGTGTACTTTCATATTTACTTGTAGACGTTTCAGTGCCTTGAAAATGATGAATTTCAACGGAAAAGAAAGTTGATAACTTTTTTATAACAGATTTCCCGGTGGGAAGACAGAGTCACACACGAGCTCACATCAACACAAGTAAAACATTCAAAAATACACATGAAAAGCTGCATGAGTGAAAAAAAAAACAAAAATTAACTTGAACACATAATGAAACATAAATAGAAGTCCGAGATTTTCACTGAGTAACCTCACCTTGGATTCCAACTATAGACCAATAAGCCTTACCGCCATAGTTTGCATAAATGGGGAGAAATCAGAATTGGGGCAGGTCACAAGCGGTGTTCCTCAGGGGTCTGTGTGTGTGTATGTGTGTGTGTGTGTGTGTGTGTGTGTGTATGTGTGTGTGTGTGTGTGGTGGACAATGTTTTACCTGACCCACAAGTGTCTCAAACTAGTAACTTTACCTGACCCACAAGTGTCTCAAACTAGTAACTTTACCTGACCCACAAGTGTCTCAAACTAGTAACTTTACCTGACCCACAAGTGTCTCAAACTAGTAACTTTACCTGACCCACAAGTGTCTCAAACTAGTAACTTTACCTGACCCACAAGTGTCTCAAACTAGTAACTTTACCTGACCCACAAGTGTCTCAAACTAGTAACTTTACCTGACCCACAAGTGTCTCAAACTAGTAACTTTACCTGACCCACAAGTGTCTCAAACTAGTAACTTTACCTGACCCACAAGTGTCTCAAACTAGTAACTTTACCTGACCCACAAGTGTCTCAAACTAGTAACTTTACCTGACCCACAAGTGTCTCAAACTAGCAACTTTACCTGACCCACAAGTGTCTCAAACTAGTAACTTTACCTGACCCACAAGTGTCTCAAACTAGTAACTTTACCTGACCCACAAGTGTCTCAAACTAGTAACTTTACCTGACCCACAAGTGTCTCAAACTAGTAACTTTACCTGACCCACAAGTGTCTCAAACTAGTAACTTTACCTGACCCACAAGTGTCTCAAACTAGTAACTTTACCTGACCCACAAGTGTCTCAAACTAGTAACTTTACCTGACCCACAAGTGTCTCAAACTAGTAACTTTACCTGACCCACAAGTGTCTCAAACTAGTAACTTTACCTGACCCACAAGTGTCTCAAACTAGTAACTTTACCTGACCCACAAGTGTCTCAAACTAGTAACTTTACCTGACCCACAAGTGTCTCAAACTAGTAACTTTACCTGACCCACAAGTGTCTCAAACTAGTAACTTTACCTGACCCACAAGTGTCTCAAACTAGTAACTTTACCTGACCCACAAGTGTCTCAAACTAGTAACTTTACCTGACCCACAAGTGTCTCAAACTAGTAACTTTACCTGACCCACAAGTGTCTCAAACTAGTAACTTTACCTGACCCACAAGTGTCTCAAACTAGTAACTTTACCTGACCCACAAGTGTCTCAAACTAGTAACTTTACCTGACCCACAAGTGTCTCAAACTAGTAACTTTACCTGACCCACAAGTGTCTCAAACTAGTAACTTTACCTGACCCACAAGTGTCTCAAACTAGTAACTTTACCTGACCCACAAGTGTCTCAAACTAGTAACTTTACCTGACCCACAAGTGTCTCAAACTAGTAACTTTACCTGACCCACAAGTGTCTCAAACTAGTAACTTTACCTGACCCACAAGTGTCTCAAACTAGTAACTTTACCTGACCCACAAGTGTCTCAAACTAGTAACTTTACCTGACCCACAAGTGTCTCAAACTAGTAACTTTACCTGACCCACAAGTGTCTCAAACTAGTAACTTTACCTGACCCACAAGTGTCTCAAACTAGTAACTTTACCTGACCCACAAGTGTCTCAAACTAGTAACTTTACCTGACCCACAAGTGTCTCAAACTAGTAACTTTACCTGACCCACAAGTGTCTCAAACTAGTAACTTTACCTGACCCACAAGTGTCTCAAACTAGTAACTTTACCTGACCCACAAGTGTCTCAAACTAGTAACTTTACCTGACCCACAAGTGTCTCAAACTAGTAACTTTACCTGACCCACAAGTGTCTCAAACTAGTAACTTTACCTGACCCACAAGTGTCTCAAACTAGTAACTTTACCTGACCCACAAGTGTCTCAAACTAGTAACTTTACCTGACCCACAAGTGTCTCAAACTAGTAACTTTACCTGACCCACAAGTGTCTCAAACTAGTAACTTTACCTGACCCACAAGTGTCTCAAACTAGTAACTTTACCTGACCCACAAGTGTCTCAAACTAGTAACTTTACCTGACCCACAAGTGTCTCAAACTAGTAACTTTACCTGACCCACAAGTGTCTCAAACTAGTAACTTTACCTGACCCACAAGTGTCTCAAACTAGTAACTTTACCTGACCCACAAGTGTCTCAAACTAGTAACTTTACCTGACCCACAAGTGTCTCAAACTAGCAACTTTACCTGACCCACAAGTGTCTCAAACTAGTAACTTTACCTGACCCACAAGTGTCTCAAACTAGTAACTTTACCTGACCCACAAGTGTCTCAAACTAGTAACTTTACCTGACCCACAAGTGTCTCAAACTAGTAACTTTACCTGACCCACAAGTGTCTCAAACTAGTAACTTTACCTGACCCACAAGTGTCTCAAACTAGTAACTTTACCTGACCCACAAGTGTCTCAAACTAGTAACTTTACCTGACCCACAAGTGTCTCAAACTAGTAACTTTACCTGACCCACAAGTGTCTCAAACTAGTAACTTTACCTAAGCCACAAGTGTCTCACAAGTGTCTCAAACGAGTTTTACCTGACCCACAAGTGTCTCAAACTAGTAACTTTACCTGACCCACAAGTGTCTCAAACTAGTAACTTTACCTGACCCACAAGTGTCTCAAACTAGTAACTTTACCTGACCCACAAGTGTCTCAAACTAGTAACTTTACCTGACCCACAAGTGTCTCAAACTAGTAACTTTACCTGACCCACAAGTGTCTCAAACTAGTAACTTTACCTGACCCACAAGTGTCTCAAACTAGTAACTTTACCTGACCCACAAGTGTCTCAAACTAGTAACTTTACCTGACCCACAAGTGTCTCAAACTAGTAACTTTACCTGACCCACAAGTGTCTCAAACTAGTAACTTTACCTGACCCACAAGTGTCTCAAACTAGTAACTTTACCTGACCCACAAGTGTCTCAAACTAGTAACTTTACCTGACCCACAAGTGTCTCAAACTAGTAACTTTACCTGACCCACAAGTGTCTCAAACTAGTAACTTTACCTGACCCACAAGTGTCTCAAACTAGTAACTTTACCTGACCCACAAGTGTCTCAAACTAGTAACTTTACCTGACCCACAAGTGTCTCAAACTAGTAACTTTACCTGACCCACAAGTGTCTCAAACTAGTAACTTTACCTGACCCACAAGTGTCTCAAACTAGTAACTTTACCTGACCCACAAGTGTCTCAAACTAGTAACTTTACCTGACCCACAAGTGTCTCAAACTAGTAACTTTACCTGACCCACAAGTGTCTCAAACTAGTAACTTTACCTGACCCACAAGTGTCTCAAACTAGCAACTTTACCTGACCCACAAGTGTCTCAAACTAGTAACTTTACCTGACCCACAAGTGTCTCAAACTAGTAACTTTACCTGACCCACAAGTGTCTCAAACTAGCAACTTTACCTGTCTCAAACTAGTAACTTTACCTGACCCACAAGTGTCTCAAACTAGCAACTTTACCTGACCCACAAGTGTCTCAAACTAGTAACTTTACCTGACCCACAAGTGTCTCAAACTAGACCCACAAGTGTCTAACTTTACCTGACCCACAAGTGTCTCAAACTAGTAACTTTACCTGACCCACAAGTGTCTCAAACTAGTAACTTTACCTGACCCACAAGTGTCTCAAACTAGTAACTTTACCTGACCCACAAGTGTCTCAAACTAGTAACTTTACCTGACCCACAAGTGACCCACAAGTGTCTCAAACTAGTCTTTACCTGACCCACAAGTGTCTCAAACTACAACTTTACCTGACCCACAAGTGTCTCAAACTAGTAACTTTCTTGAAAATCCCGAAAACCAACATTCTTCATCAGAATATTGAAATATATAAAGTCCCGAACATTTTGGAAGCCTGATTTTTTCTGCCTCCAAGTTTTCGATTTTATTTGAAAAGACAAACATAATTTTAACAACCGTGACGGAGAGTGTATATATAAATGTGTACAAATTTGTGTACATATGTTTGTGTGTCATAGTGGGACGTCTGTGTGTGTGTGTGTGTGTGTGTGTGTGTGTATGTGTGTGTGTGTGTGTGTGTGTGTGTGTGTGTGTGTGTGTGTGTGTGTGCATGTGATTATATGCATATTAGCGTAAGAGCGATGAGTGTGCTTTACACATGTGCGTGTGTGTGTGCGCTCACACGTGCATAGTTTTGTGTGTGTATATATGTTGGTGAACCGGAAGCTGTGTTTGCGGATATGCGCAAATGAACCTAAAAATAAGTGTGTGTGTAAGTAAGTTTGTTTAGGTAAAGTTTCACGTAAAAATAGTTACACAAATTATCATATATAGTAACATATGTATAAATTACCCAGGATAACCCAAAAAAAAGTCAGGTAAAGTGACTTATTTCCACTGTGTCTCGTCACGCAAACACATAAGACAAATAACCAAATTAAACTAAAAAGTTCAACACTTATTACAGTTCTGGTGGAGGTGAACAAACACATTAACACACAAACACTCATCAACACAAAATAAAACATTCACAAACACACTTAACTTCTGATTATGTATAAAAGCTTATATTTAATGTAGATGAATCGTATAACATAAATAGAACTCCCAAATTTTCACTGAGTGACCAGACCTTGGTGGTCGAACTGGACGGTAGCTTGGCTGCGTCTGGCTGATCTACGGTCTAGACTGTCTTGGTGGATGTAATTACAGGACGCAGATTTGTGTGTGTCCCCTCCTGTAATTCCACCCACCTGGACAGTCTCTACCGTAGACCAGCTAGACAAGACCTCGTTCTCATCTAGCTAGATCACTGAGGGCGGCTGAGCTGACTTCGGGATACATAACCTAGGGAAGGCTGAGACTAGAAGATATCCTAAAGGAAGTGTGGAAGGGAAGACATCCGGGGGCCCACGGATAGATTCCTGGATACATGAACCTGGGAAAGGCAAGGATACCCTGGGGAAGTGGGAAAGGGAGAATATCTGAAGGCGGACAGATGGACTCCTGGACACATGGACCTGGGAAACACGGGGAAACTGGTTGTTGAGGCAGACCTTAGGGAAGTGGGGAAGGGAGAATATCTGAGGGGACACAGATGGACACATGAACCTGGGGAAAACTTCAAAAACACAGTAAGTGGGGGGGGGGCGGACCTTAAAGACGAACCACTGGCCTCCACGTGGCAAGGTCTGGTAACTCAGAGGTAACTCTGAGGCTGACAGTGGTCGCAAACAGTTAATAATAATAACATTGACAATTTCAATTTCTTATCAAGAGCACAACTGATTTACATTAAAAACTTCCTCATTCTTCCATATAAAACATTTTATGGGGCTCTCACTCATCTGTCCCCCTCGCTATATCTGTCACAATTGGCCATGATAGGTGTTCAGTTGAAGGATCATATTTCAAATTGAGATATTCCTACATGGATCAACATTTTAATAGGGGCGTTTCTAATTATAAATAGTGGTTAAATAACAGTTGAAAATGGAAGTTAAAAAAAAACAGCACAAGGACAAGGGGATGAATAGAGCGTAGTCTGAACCTGATGAGAGTGTAGTGTGGACCTGGTGAGAGTGTAGTGTGGACCTGGTGAGAGTGTAGTGTGGACCTGGTGAGAGTGTAGTGTGGACCTGGTGAGAGTGTAGTGTGGACCTGGTGAGAGTGTAGTCTGAACCTGATGAGAGTGTAGTGTGGACCTGGTGAGAGTGTAGTGTGGACCTGGTGAGAGTGTAGTCTGAACCTGATGAGAGTGTAGTGTGGACCTGGTGAGAGTGTAGTCTGAACCTGATGAGAGTGTAGTGTGGACCTGGTGAGAGTGTAGTGTGGACCTGGTGAGAGTGTAGTGTGGACCTGGTGAGAGTGTAGTCTGAACCTGATGAGAGTGTAGTGTGGACCTGGTGAGAGTGTAGTGTGAACCTGGTGAGAGTGTAGTCTGAACCTGATGAGAGTGTAGAGTGGACCTGGTGAGAGTGTAGTGTGGACCTGGTGAGAGTGTAGTGTGGACCTGGTGAGAGTGTAGTCTGAACCTGATGAGAGTGTAGTGTGGACCTGGTGAGAGTGTAGTGTGAACCTGGTGAGAGTGTAGTCTGAACCTGATGAGAGTGTAGTGTGGACCTGGTGAGAGTGTAGTGTGGACCTGGTGAGAGTGTAGTGTGGACCTGGTGAGAGTGTAGTCTGAACCTGATGAGAGTGTAGTGTGGACCTGGTGAGAGTGTAGTGTGGACCTGGTGAGAGTGTAGTGTGGACCTGGTGAGAGTGTAGTCTGAACCTGATGAGAGTGTAATGTGGACCTGGTGAGAGTGTAGTGTGGACCTGGTGAGAGTGTAGTGTGGACCTGGTGAGAGTGTAGTGTGGTCCTGGTGAGAGTGTAGTCTGAACCTGATGAGAGTGTAGTGTGGACCTGGTGAGAGTGTACTGTGGACCTGGTGAGAGTGTAGTGTGGACCTGGTGAGAGTGTAGTCTGAACCTGATGAGAGTGTAGTGTGGACCTGGTGAGAGTGTAGTGTGGACCTGGTGAGAGTGTAGTGTGGACCTGGTGAGAGTGCACTGTGGACCTTGTGAGAGTGCACTGTGGACCTGGTGAGAGTGCACTGTGGACCTGGTGAGAGTGTAGTCTGAACCTGATGAGAGTGTAGTGTGGACCTGGTGAGAGTGTAGTGTGGACCTGGTGAGAGTGTAGTGTGGACCTGGTGAGAGTGCACTGTGGACCTGGTGAGAGTGCACTGTGGACCTGGTGAGAGTGCACTGTGGACCTGGTGAGAGTGTAGTCTGAACCTGATGAGAGTGTAGTGTGGACCTGGTGAGAGTGCACTGTGGACCTGGTGAGAGTGTAGTCTGAACCTGATGAGAGTGTAGTGTGGACCTGGTGAGAGTGCACTGTGGACCTGGTGAGAGTGTAGTCTGAACCTGATGAGAGTGTAGTGTGGACCTGGTGAGAGTGCACTGTGGACCTGGTGAGAGTGTAGTCTGAACCTGATGAGAGTGTAGTGTGGACCTGGTGAGAGTGCACTGTGGACCTGGTGAGAGTGTAGTCTGAACCTGATGAGTGTGTAGTGTGGACCTGGTGAGAGTGTAGTCTGAACCTGGTGAGAGTGTAGTGTGGACCTAGTGAGAGTGTAGTGTGGACCTAGTGAGAGTGTAGTCTGAACCTGGTGAGAGTGTAGTGTGGACCTAGTGAGAGTGCACTGTGGACCTGGTGAGAGTGTAGTCTGAACCTGGTGAGAGTGTAGTGTGGACCTAGTGAGAGTGTAGTGTGGACCTAGTGAGAGTGTAGTCTGAACCTGGTGAGAGTGTAGTGTGGACCTAGTGAGAGTGTAGTGTGGACCTGGTGAGAGTGTAGTCTGAACCTGGTGAGAGTGTAGTGTGGACCTGGTGAGAGTGTAGTGTGGACCTAGTGAGAGTGTAGTGTGGACCTAGTGAGAGTGTAGTGTGGACCTGGTGAGAGTGTAGTCTGAACCTGGTGAGAGTGTAGTGTGGACCTGGTGAGAGTGTAGTGTGGACCTGGTGAGAGTGTAGTGTGAACCTAGTGAGAGTGTAGTGTGGACCTGGTGAGAGTGTAGTCTGAACCTGGTGAGAGTGTAGTGTGGACCTGGTGAGAGTGTAGTGTGGACCTAGTGAGAGTGTAGTCTGAACCTGGTGAGAGTGTAGTGTGGACCTAGTGAGAGTGTAGTCTGAACCTGATGAGAGTGTAGTGTGGACCTGGTGAGAGTGTAGTGTGGACCTGGTGAGAGTGTAGTGTGGACCTGGTGAGAGTGTAGTCTGAACCTGATGAGAGTGTAGTGTGGACCTGGTGAGAGTGTAGTGTGGACCTGGTGAGAGTGTAGTGTGGACCTGGTGAGTGTAGTGTGGACCTGGTGAGAGTGTAGTGTGGACCTGGTGAGAGTGTAGTTTGGACCTGGTGAGAGTGTAGTGTGGACCTGGTGAGAGTGTAGTGTGGACCTGGTGAGAGTGTAGTCTGAACCTGATGAGAGTGTAGTGTGGACCTGGTGAGAGTGCACTGTGGACCTGGTGAGAGTGTAGTGTGGACCTGGTGAGAGTGTAGTGTGGACCTGGTGAGAGTGTAGTGTGGACCTGGTGAGAGTGTAGTGTGGACCTGGTGAGAGTGTAGTGTGGACCTGGTGAGAGTGTAGTGTGGACCTGGTGAGAGTGTAGTGTGGACCTGGTGAGAGTGTAGTGTGGACCTGGTGAGAGTGTAGTCTGAACCTGATGAGAGTGTAGTGTGGACCTGGTGAGAGTGCACTGTGGACCTGGTGAGAGTGTAGTGTGGAGCTGGTGAGAGTGTAGTGTGGACCTGGTGAGAGTGTAGTGTGGACCTGGTGAGAGTGCACTGTGGACCTGGTGAGAGTGTAGTGTGGACCTGGTGAGAGTGTAGTGTGGACCTGGTGAGAGTGTAGTGTGGACCTGGTGAGAGTGTAGTGTGGGCCTGGTGAGAGTGTAGTGTGGACCTGGTGAGAGTGTAGTGTGGGCCTGGTGAGAGTGTAGTGTGGACCTGGTGAGAGTGTAGTGTGGGCCTGGTGAGAGTGTAGTGTGGGCCTGGTGAGAGTGTAGTGTGGACCTGGTGAGAGTGTAGTGTGGGCCTGGTGAGAGTGTAGTGTGGACCTGGTGAGAGTGTAGTCTGAACCTGATGAGAGTGTAGTGTGGACCTGGTGAGAGTGCACTGTAGACCTGGTGAGAGTGCACTGTGGACCTGGTGAGAGTGTAGTCTGAACCTGATGAGTGTGTAGTGTGGACCTGGTGAGAGTGTACTGTGAACCTGGTGAGAGTGTAGTCTGAACCTGATGAGAGTGTAGTGTGGATCTGGTGAGAGTGTAGTCTGAACCTGATGAGAGTGTAGTGTGGACCTGGTGAGAGTGTAGTGTGGACCTGGTGAGAGTGTAGTCTGAACCTGATGAGAGTGTAGTGTGGACCTGGTGAGAGTGTAGTGTGGACCTGGTGAGAGTGTAGTGTGGACCTGGTGAGAGTGTAGTGTGGACCTGGTGAGAGTGTAGTCTGAACCTGATGAGAGTGTAGTGTGGACCTGGTGAGAGTGTAGTGTGGACCTGGTGAGAGTGTAGTGTGGACCTGGTGAGAGTGTAGTGTGGACCTGGTGAGAGTGTAGTGTGGACCTGGTGAGAGTGTAGTCTGAACCTGATGAGAGTGTAGTGTGGACCTGGTGAGAGTGCACTGTGGACCTGGTGAGAGTGTAGTGTGGACCTGGTGAGAGTGTAGTGTGGGCCTGGTGAGAGTGTAGTGTGGGCCTGGTGAGAGTGTAGTGTGGACCTGGTGAGAGTGTAGTGTGGGCCTGGTGAGAGTGTAGTGTGGACCTGGTGAGAGTGCAGTCTGAACCTGATGAGAGTGTAGTGTGGACCTGGTGAGAGTGCACTGTGGACCTGGAGAGAGTGCACTGTGGACCTGGTGAGAGTGTAGTCTGAACCTGATGAGTGTGTAGTGTGGACCTGGTGAGAGTGTACTGTGAACCTGGTGAGAGTGTAGTCTGAACCTGATGAGAGTGTAGTGTGGATCTGGTGAGAGTGTAGTCTGAACCTGATGAGAGTGTAGTGTGGACCTGGTGAGAGTGTAGTGTGGACCTGGTGAGAGTGTACTGTGAACCTGGTGAGAGTGTAATCTGAACCTGATGAGAGTGTAGTGTGGACCTGGTGAGAGTGTAGTGTGGACCTGGTGAGAGTGTAGTGTGGACCTGGTGAGAGTGTCGTCTGAACCTGATGAGAGTGTAGTATGGACCTGGTGAGAGTGTAATCTGAACCTGATGAGAGTGTAGAGTGGACCTGGTGAGAGTGTATTGTGGACCTGGTGAGAGTGTAGTGTGGACCTGGTGAGAGTGTAATGTGGACCTCACGAGAGAGTAGTGTGGACCTGGTGAGAGTGTAGTGTGGACCTGGTGAGAGTGTAGTGTGGACCTGGTGAGAGTGTAGTCTGAACCTAATGATAGTGTAGTGTGGACCTGGTGAGAGTGTAGTCTGAACCTGATGAGAGTGTAGTGTGGACCTGGTGAGAGTGCATTGTGGACCTGGTGAGAGTGTAGTGTGGACCTGGTGAGAGTGTAATGTGGACCTCACAAGAGAGTAGTGTGGACCTGGTGAGAGTGTAGTGTGGACCTGGTGAGAGTGTAGTGTGGACCTGGTGAGAGTGTAGTCTGAACCTAATGATAGTGTAGTGTGGACCTGGTGAGAGTGTAGTCTGAACCTGATGAGAGTGTAGTGTGGACCTGGTGAGAGTGTAGTGTAGACCTGGTGAGAGTGAAATGTGGACCTGATGAGAGTGTAGTGTGGACCTGGTGAGAGTGTAGTGTGGACGTGGTGAGAGTGTAGTATGAAGCTGGTGAGAGTGTAGTGTGGACCTGATGAGTGTAGTCTGAACCTGGTGAGAGTGTAGTGTGGACCTGGTGAGAGTGTAGTGTGGACCTGGTGAGAGTGTAGTCTGAACCTGATGAGAGTGTAGTGTGGACCTGGTGAGAGTGTAGTCTGAACCTGATGAGAGTGTAGTGTGGACCTGGTGAGAGTGTAGTCTGAACCTGATGAGAGTGTAGTGTGGACCTAGTGAGAGTGTAGTCTGAACCTGATGAGAGTGTAGTGTGGACCTGGTGAGAGTGTAGTCTGAACCTGATGAGAGTGTAGTGTGGACCTAGTGAGAGTGTAGTCTGAACCTGATGAGAGTGTAGTGTGGACCTGGTGAGAGTGTAGTCTGAACCTGATGAGAGTGTAGTGTAGACCTAGTGAGAGTGTAGTCTGAACCTGGTGAGAGTGTAGTGTGGACCTGGTGAGAGTGTAGTGTGGACCTGGTGAGAGTGTAGTGTGGACCTGGTGAGAGTGTAGTGTGGACCTAGTGAGAGTGTAGTGTGGACCTAGTGAGAGTGTAGTCTGAACCTGGTGAGAGTGTAGTGTGGACCTAGTGAGAGTGTAGTCTGAACCTGGTGAGAGTGTAGTGTGGACCTAGTGAGAGTGTAGTCTGAACCTGATGAGAGTGTAGTGTGGACCTAGTGAGAGTGTAGTCTGAACCTGGTGAGAGTGTAGTGTGGACCTGGTGAGAGTGTAGTGTGGACCTGGTGAGAGTGTAGTGTGGACCTGGTGAGAGTGTAGTGTGGACCTAGTGAGAGTGTAGTCTGAACCTGATGAGAGTGTAGTGTGGACCTGGTGAGAGTGTAGTATGAACCTGATGAGAGTGTAGTGTGGACCTAGTGAGAGTGTAATCTAAACCTGTAAAGTAAAAGGACACAAGTGCAACTAATGTGACATTTTATTGTGGCAACGTTTCGCTCTCCAGGAGCTTTATCAAGCCATTACAACCAATACATGGACACAGAGGGTATATAAAGGCTCAGAGTGAGGTGCAATACTAGTGAGGTACCATTTAGATGTTCACTAGTGGTAGTAGTAGTAGTAGTAGAGACAAAAGTAGTAGTAGTAATACCATATGGTAGAGCAATTAATACGTACATGAGTAAAAGGATATAAAAGCTATTACATGGGTAACATAAAAATAGGTTGGACAAACTGGAAAGAGGCAGCCTGTTTTAGTGTTCACTCTCTGTAATGTGTTTTGTGTAGTATAACAGGAGAGACTATGTGATGGCAGGGTTTACTGTTTTCAGGAGGATTCTTGCTAAGACTTCAGAGATGGTGAAGCTGCCGTTGTTTTGTTTAATTGTATTCGAAACAGCGATCAGTGCTGATTCGAGGCACTTGCGTCTGCGGAAATTAGTTTCTTTGATCACTAATTGGGCGTCTCTGAATTTCATGAGATGATTGGTGGAATTTCGGTGTTGTACACAGGCGTTATTCAAGTTATCGTTCCTACATGCGTAAATGTGTTCATTGAGGCGAGTGTCGAGGTTTCTTGCAGTTTCACCTACGTAAATCTTGTCGCAGCCTCCACAGGGTATAGTGTAAACCCCTGCATTGACTGGTTCGTGGTGCTTGGATTTTGTCCTGGTTAGATCCTTTATTGAAGTGCTAGAAGCGATGGCGACTCTGGTGTTAGCTTGTGAAAGTACTTTTGAAACGTTCAGTGCAACCTGGCTGTTGGGAAGAATTATAACTTTATTGGGAGTGGTGTAATAAGATAACAGGAAACAGTTGATATCAGAATATGCAAAACTACAACTGTGAAAGAATAGTGAAACTCCTAGCGTTCTCGTCACTTCTCACATTATCATAGTTCCCTGATAATGTGAGAAGTCACGTAAGCGCTTGGAATTTGGAATTTCACTCTTCTTTCACAGTGATTATTTTTGCATATATATATATACATATATATATATATATATATATATATATATATATATATATATATATATATATATATATATATATATATATATATATATATATATGCAATAAGATCACAGTAAAAAGGTGATTTCAGAATAAGCAAAACAACCACTCTGAAAGAATAGAGAAATTCCAAGCGCTTTCGTGACTACTCACATTATCCTTGATAATGTGAGTAGTCACGAAAGCGCTTGGAATTTCTCTATTCTTTCAGAGTGGTTGTTTTGCATATATATATATATATATATATATATATATATATATATATATATATATATATATATATATATATATATATATATATATATATATATATATATATATATATATATATATATATATATATATATATATATATATATATATATATATATATATATATATATATATATATATATGTCTCTGTGGAGAAAAAGAACTTTGTCCTTGGAGGCAAAGAGGGGAATGTATGAGAGTATAGTTTTACCAACACTCTTATATGGGTGTGAAGCATGGGTGATGAATGTTGCAGCGAGGAGAAGGCTGGAGGCAGTGGAGATATCATGTCTGAGGGCAATGTGTGGTGTGAATATAATGCAGAGAATTCGTAGTTTGGAAGTTAGGAGGAGGTGCGGAATTACCAAAACTGTTGTCCAGAGAGCTGAGGAAGGGTTGTTGAGGTGGTTCGGACATGTGGAGAGAATGGAGCGAAACAGAGTGACTTCAAGAGTGTATCAGTCTGTAGTGGAAGGAAGGCGGGGTAGGGGTCGGCCTAGGAAAGGTTGGAGGGAGGGGGTAAAGGAGGTTTTGTGTGCGACGGGCTTGGACTTCCAGCAGGCATGCGTGAGCGTGTTTGATAGGAGTGAATGGAGACAAATGGTTTTTAATACTTGACGTGCTGTTGGAGTGTGAGCAAAGTAACATTTATGAAGGGATTCAGGGAAACCGGCAGGCCGGACTTGAGTCCTGGAGTTGGGAAGTACAGTGCCTGCACTCTGAAGGAGGGGTGTTAATGTTGCAGTTTAAAAACTGTAGTGTAAAGCACCCTTCTGGCAAGACAGTGATGGAGTGAATGATGGTGAAAGTTTTTCTTTTTCGGGCCACCCTGCCTTGGTGGGAATCGGCCAGTGTGATAATAAAATAATAAAATATAATAATATATATATATATATATATATATATATATAATATATATATATATATATATATATATATATGTGTGTGTGTGTGTGTGTGTGTGTGTGTGTGTGTGTGTGTTTGTGTGTGTGTGTGTGTGTGTGTGTGTGTGTGTGTGTGTGTTTGTGTGTGTGTGTGTGTGTGTTTGTGTAGACTTTTAACACAGTATGTTAATAAAGCTGTGTTTACAGTAACACCAGGTCTACATGATGGCTTGATGTCTATATTTTCTCTTTTGACCAAAGTACAGTGACTTAACAAGTCTATAAGAAAACAGGTGACATCACACAACATTATCTAAGACCTAGTTTTCTGGGTAAATCTTTACGTCTTTCTTGCATATTATAAGTTAATAGCTATCAAAACATTACCTAAGATTAAATACATTTGTAACTCTACAAACATCTCACTTATATTTTTCCAAAACCTATAAATCTAATTAAGTGCTGCTTTCCTTTATATAAGTGTTCTTCACTTATGTATTTTAGTGTTTACACATGATCCACATATTTCCTTAGCTCACATATACACTGCTCTCAACTCGTCATTTATGAAAAAAACATTCACCATCACAGACACAAACCACAAACCTCTCTGTAATGAAAATAATAACTCTAAACTTCGATAATTCGATCTCATGACTACAAGAATTATGGTTGTCGCTGCCACAACCTGGCCAGTACGACTGTGTGTTAATGTTTCCGATATTGTTATTATGTATTGTGATGCATAAATGTTAACATATATTGCACACTGAATGTTGTGGCGCACTATGTTGCAGAGATATAATATAACGCACTGAATGTTGTGGTGCGCTATATTGCAGAGATATATAACACACAGAATGTTGTGGTGCACTATGTTGCAGAGATATATGGCACACTGAATGCTGTGGCGCTATGTTGCAAAGATATAACACACTAAATGTTGTGGTGCACTATGTTGCAGAGATACATGGCACACTGAATGTTGTGGTGCGCTATGTTGCAGATATATATGGCACACTGAATGTTGTGGTGCACTATGTTGCAGAGATATATAGCACACTGAATGTTGTGGTGCGCTATGTTGCAGATATATATAGCACACTGAATGTTGTGGTGCACTATGTTGCAGAGATATATAGCACACTGAATGTTGTGGTGCACTATGTTGCAGAGATATATAGCACACTGAATGTTGTGGTGCACTATGTTGCAGAGATATATAGCACAAAGTCAATAAGTAATAAAAGAGACACAATTGTCGGAGGGAACTATTGAATGAAGAAGTTTGTTTCGCAGGTGAAAGTTCCTCTCTCGTGTCATATGTTTTCTTCACCACCATCGTTGTGTTGTGATGTGTATAAAGTCTGTCTGATACTCCACAATTTATAACACTATGTAACTTGTTTGGTATATACATGATAGAAAACTTATTGGCAGGATTCTTTTCTTGGGATTCTGTAGGTAGGAATCAAATGTATAAGACTGGACGATATTGTTACCAGAAAACTTGTGGCACAAGACGTCTTGTAGGTTTCTGCTGAAAATAGAGTGCTGATAGGACACTGTTGGTAAAAGACTTTAGGCAGCGGTTCGTTTGTTACTTATAAGACGAATCAAGTCAGTTGGTATTATACGTCAGGTTGTACTGGTTTCAGTGTTATTGCACTATACTGGACCTGTGTGTTATTATACTGTACCGCTCATCAGCGTTATTGTACTGTATTGGCCTTGGATGATATTGTACTGTACTGGTCCTATATGTTATTGTACTGGTCTTCTGTGCTATTGTACTGTACTGGTCTTGTGTGTTATTCTACTTCTGTGGTCTTGTGTGTTCTTCTACTTCTGTGGTCTTGTGAGTTATTGTATTGTACTGGTCTTCTGTATTATTGAATTGTACTGGTCTTCTGTTTTATTCTACAGAACTGGTCCTCTGTGTTATTGTGCTGTACTTGTCTTCTGTGTTATTTGTACTAGACTGGACTTGTGAATTATTACTGTACTGCTCTTCTGTGTTACTGAACTGGATTGGTCTTGTGAGTTATTATACTGTACTGGTCGTCTGTGTTATTGAACTTTATTCGTTTTGTGTGTTATTATACTGTACTGGTCTTCTGTGTTATTGTATTGTACTGATTTTCTCTGTTATTGTACTGTACTGGTCCTCTGTGTTATTTTTGTGTACTGGTCTTCTGTGTTATTACACTGCACTGGTCTTGTGAGTTTTTGCTCTGTACTGGTCTTGTGTGTTATTGTACTGTACTGGTCTTCAGTGTTATTGTTCTGTACTGGTCTTGCGTGCTATTCTACTGCTGTGGTCTTGTGTGTTATTGTACTATACTGGTCTTCTGTATTATTGCATTGTACTGGTCTTCTGTGTTATTGAGCTGTGTCCGTCTTGTGTGTTATTATACTGTACTGGTCTTACATGTTATTGTACTGTACTGGTCTTCTGTGTTATTGTACTGTAATGATCTTCTTTGTTATTGTACTGTACTGGTCTTGTGTGTTATTGTCCACTTCTTGTTTTCCATGTTATAGAATTGTACTGGTTTTCTGTGTTATTGTATTGTACTGATCTTCTGTGAACATTAAAATGGTATAAAATACCGACAGGTTGTTAGGTAAGACACATATGCAACAGTTAGGTATCTTTATTTCGAAACGTTTCGCCTACACAGTAAGTTTCTTCAGTCGAGTACAGAAAAGTTAATAGAAGTAGAAGAGGCTTGAAGACGATGTAATCAGTCCATCACTCGTGAAGTTTTGAGGTGGTCAGTCCCTCAGTCTGGAGAAGAGTATTGTTCCATAGTCTGAAACAATATGGAGTTGAAGTGACAGGATGGAGCCTTATATAACGCTATATAAGGCTCCATCCTGTCACTTCAACTGTGTTATTGTTTTTATTGGTCCTTTATGTTATTGTACTGCACTGGTCTTTGTGTTATTGCACCGTACTGGTCCTGTGTGTTACTGTACTCTACTGGTCTTCTGTGTTATTGTATTGTACTGGTCTTGTGTGTTTTTGCACTGTTCTGGTCTTAAGTGTTATTGTATTGTACTGGACTTGTGTGTTATTGTACTGTACTGCTCTACTGTATTATTATACTGTACTGCTCTTGTTTGTTATTGTACTGTTCTGATCTTCTGTGTTATTGCACTATACTGGTTTTCTGTTTTATTGTACTGTAATGGTCTTCTGTGTTATTGTTCAGTACTGGTATTGTGTGTTATTGTTCTGTACTGGTCTTCTGTGTTATTGTACTGTTCTAGTCTTCTGTGTTATTGTACTATACTGGTCTTCTGTGTTATTGCACTGTACTGATCTTCTGTGTTATTGTAGATGAATGGTACAGAGAACCGACATGTTGTTAAATTAGACACATGTGCAACTCTTGGGTATCTTTACTGAGGAAACGTTTCTTCTGTGTTATTGTACTGTACTGGTCTTCTGTGTTATTGTACTGTACTGGTCTTCTGTGTTATTGTACTGTACTGGTCTTCTGTGTTATTGTACTGTACTGGTCTTCTGTGTTATTGTACTGTACTGGTCTTCTGTGTTATTGTACTGTACTGGTCTTCTGTGTTATTGTACTGTACTGGTCTTCTGTGTTATTGTACTGTACTGGTCTTCTGTGTTATTGTACTGTACTGGTCTTCTGTGTTATTGTACTGTACTGGTCTTCTGTGTTATTGTACTGTACTGGTCTTCTGTGTTATTGTACTGTACTGGTCTTCTGTGTTATTGTACTGTACTGGTCTTCTGTGTTATTGTACTGTACTGGTCTTCTGTGTTATTGTACTGTACTGGTCTTCTGTGTTATTGTACTGTACTGGTCTTCTGTGTTATTGTACTGTACTGGTCTTCTGTGTTATTGTACTGTACTGGTCTTCTGTGTTATTGTACTGTACTGGTCTTCTGTGTTATTGTACTGTACTGGTCTTCTGTGTTATTGTACTGTACTGGTCTTCTGTGTTATTGTACTGTACTGGTCTTCTGTGTTATTGTACTGTACTGGTCTTCTGTGTTATTGTACTGTACTGGTCTTCTGTGTTATTGTACTGTACTGGTCTTCTGTGTTATTGTACTGTACTGGTCTTCTGTGTTATTGTACTGTACTGGTCTTCTGTGTTATTGTACTGTACTGGTCTTCTGTGTTATTGTACTGTACTGGTCTTCTGTGTTATTGTACTGTACTGGTCTTCTGTGTTATTGTACTGTACTGGTCTTCTGTGTTATTGTACTGTACTGGTCTTCTGTGTTATTGTACTGTACTGGTCTTCTGTGTTATTGTACTGTACTGGTCTTCTGTGTTATTGTACTGTACTGGTCTTCTGTGTTATTGTACTGTACTGGTCTTCTGTGTTATTGTACTGTACTGGTCTTCTGTGTTATTGTACTGTACTGGTCTTCTGTGTTATTGTACTGTACTGGTCTTCTGTGTTATTGTACTGTACTGGTCTTCTGTGTTATTGTACTGTACTGGTCTTCTGTGTTATTGTACTGTACTGGTCTTCTGTGTTATTGTACTGTACTGGTCTTCTGTGTTATTGTACTGTACTGGTCTTCTGTGTTGTATTATTGTACTGGTCTTCTGTGTTATTGTACTGTACTGTCTTCTGTGTACTGTACTGGTCTTCTGTGTTATTGTACTGTACTGGTCTTCTGTGTTATTGTACTGTACTGGTCTTCTGTGTTATTGTACTGTACTGGTCTTCTGTGTTATTGTACTGTACTGGTCTTCTGTGTTATTGTACTGTACTGGTCTTCTGTGTTATTGTACTGTACTGGTCTTCTGTGTTATTGTACTGTACTGGTCTTCTGTGTTATTGTACTGTACTGGTCTTCTGTGTTATTGTACTGTACTGGTCTTCTGTGTTATTGTACTGTACTGGTCTTCTGTGTTATTGTACTGTACTGGTCTTCTGTGTTATTGTACTGTACTGGTCTTCTGTGTTATTGTACTGTACTGGTCTTCTGTGTTATTGTACTGTACTGGTCTTCTGTGTTATTGTACTGTACTGGTCTTCTGTGTTATTGTACTGTACTGGTCTTCTGTGTTATTGTACTGTACTGGTCTTCTGTGTTATTGTACTGTACTGGTCTTCTGTGTTATTGTACTGTACTGGTCTTCTGTGTTATTTTACTGTACTGGTCTTCTGTGTTATTGTAGTGTACTGGTTTTCTGTGTTATTTTACTGTACTGGTCTTTGTGTTATTGTACTGTACTGTACTGGTATTCTGTGTTATTATACTGTTCTGTTCTTCTGTGTTGCTGTACTGTACTGGTCTTCTGTGTTATTATACTGTTATTGTACTGTACTCTGTTCTTCTGTGTTGCTGTACTGTACTGGTCTTCTGTGTTATTGTACTGTACTGGTCTTCTGTGTTGCTGTACTGTACTGGTCTTCTGTGTTATTGTACTGTACTGGTCTTCTGTGTTATTGTACTGTACTGGTCTTCTGTGTTATTGTACTGTACTGGTCTTCTGTGTTATTGTACTGTACTGGTCTTCTGTGTTATTGTACTGTACTGGTCTTCTGTGTTATTGTACTGTACTGGTCTTCTGTGTTATTGTACTGTACTGGTCTTCTGTGTTATTGTACTGTACTGGTCTTCTGTGTTATTGTACTGTACTGGTCTTCTTGGTCTTCTGTGTTATTGTACTGTACTGGTCTTCTGTGTTATTGTACTGTACTGGTCTTCTGTGTTATTGTACTGTACTGGTCTTCTGTGTTATTGTACTGTACTGGTCTTCTGTGTTATTGTACTGTACTGGTCTTCTGTGTTATTGTACTGTACTGGTCTTCTGTGTTATTGTACTGTACTGGTCTTCTGTGTTATTGTACTGTACTGGTCTTCTGTGTTATTGTACTGTACTGGTCTTCTGTGTTATTGTACTGTACTGGTCTTCTGTGTTATTGTACTGTACTGGTCTTCTGTGTTATTGTACTGTACTGGTCTTCTGTGTTATTGTACTGTACTGGTCTTCTGTGTTATTGTACTGTACTGGTCTTCTGTGTTATTGTACTGTACTGGTCTTCTGTGTTATTGTACTGTACTGGTCTTCTGTGTTATTGTACTGTACTGGTCTTCTGTGTTATTGTACTGTACTGGTCTTCTGTGTTATTGTACTGTACTGGTCTTCTGTGTTATTGTACTGTACTGGTCTTCTGTGTTATTGTACTGTACTGGTCTTCTGTGTTATTGTACTGTACTGGTCTTCTGTGTTATTGTACTGTACTGGTCTTCTGTGTTATTGTACTGTACTGGTCTTCTGTGTTATTGTACTGTACTGGTCTTCTGTGTTATTGTACTGTACTGGTCTTCTGTGTTATTGTACTGTACTGGTCTTCTGTGTTATTGTACTGTACTGGTCTTCTGTGTTATTGTACTGTACTGGTCTTCTGTGTTATTGTACTGTACTGGTCTTCTGTGTTATTGTACTGTACTGGTCTTCTGTGTTATTGTACTGTACTGGTCTTCTGTGTTATTGTACTGTACTGGTCTTCTGTGTTATTGTACTGTACTGGTCTTCTGTGTTATTGTACTGTACTGGTCTTCTGTGTTATTGTACTGTACTGGTCTTCTGTGTTATTGTACTGTACTGGTCTTCTGTGTTATTGTACTGTACTGGTCTTCTGTGTTATTGTACTGTACTGGTCTTCTGCGTTGCTGTACTGTATCGTTCTTCTGTACTGTTCTTCTGTGTTATTGTACTGTACTGGTCTTCTGTGTTATTGTACTGGTCTTCTGTGTTATTGTACTGTACTGGTCTTCTGTGTTATTGTACTGTACTGGTCTTCTGTGTTATTGTACTGTACTGGTCTTCTGTGTTATTGTACTGTACTGGTCTTCTGTGTTATTGTACTGTACTGGTCTTCTGTGTTATTGTACTGTACTGGTCTTCTGTGTTATTGTACTGTACTGGTCTTCTGTGTTATTGTACTGTACTGGTCTTCTGTGTTATTGTACTGTACTGGTCTTCTGTGTTATTGTACTGTACTGGTCTTCTGTGTTATTGTACTGTACTGGTCTTCTGTGTTATTGTACTGTACTGGTCTTCTGTGTTATTGTACTGTACTGGTCTTCTGTGTTATTGTACTGTACTGGTCTTCTGTGTTATTGTACTGTACTGGTCTTCTGTGTTATTGTACTGTACTGGTCTTCTGTGTTATTGTACTGTACTGGTCTTCTGTGTTATTGTACTGTACTGGTCTTCTGTGTTATTGTACTGTACTGGTCTTCTGTGTTATTGTACTGTACTGGTCTTCTGTGTTATTGTACTGTACTGGTCTTCTGTGTTATTGTACTGTACTGGTCTTCTGTGTTATTGTACTGTACTGGTCTTCTGTGTTATTGTACTGTACTGGTCTTCTGTGTTATTGTACTGTACTGGTCTTCTGTGTTATTGTACTGTACTGGTCTTCTGTGTTATTGTACTGTACTGGTCTTCTGTGTTATTGTACTGTACTGGTCTTCTGTGTTATTGTACTGTACTGGTCTTCTGTGTTATTGTACTGTACTGGTCTTCTGTGTTATTGTACTGTACTGGTCTTCTGTGTTATTGTACTGTACTGGTCTTCTGTGTTATTGTACTGTACTGGTCTTCTGTGTTATTGTACTGTACTGGTCTTCTGTGTTATTGTCCTGTACTGGTCTTCTGTGTTATTGTACTGTACTGGTCTTCTGTGTTATTGTACTGTACTGGTCTTCTGTGTTATTGTACTGTACTGGTCTTCTGTGTTATTGTACTGTACTGGTCTTCTGTGTTATTGTACTGTACTGGTCTTCTGTGTTATTGTACTGTACTGGTCTTCTGTGTTATTGTACTGTACTGGTCTTCTGTGTTATTGTACTGTACTGGTCTTCTGTGTTATTGTACTGTACTGGTCTTCTGTGTTATTGTACTGTACTGGTCTTCTGTGTTATTGTACTGTACTGGTCTTCTGTGTTATTGTACTGTACTGGTCTTCTGTGTTATTGTACTGTACTGGTCTTCTGTGTTATTGTACTGTACTGGTCTTCTGTGTTATTGTACTGTACTGGTCTTCTGTGTTATTGTACTGTACTGGTCTTCTGTGTTATTGTACTGTACTGGTCTTCTGTGTTATTGTACTGTACTGGTCTTCTGTGTTATTGTACTGTACTGGTCTTCTGTGTTATTGTACTGTACTGGTCTTCTGTGTTATTGTACTGTACTGGTCTTCTGTGTTATTGTACTGTACTGGTCTTCTGTGTTATTGTACTGTACTGGTCTTCTGTGTTATTGTACTGTACTGGTCTTCTGTGTTATTGTACTGTACTGGTCTTCTGTGTTATTGTACTGTACTGGTCTTCTGTGTTATTGTACTGTACTGGTCTTCTGTGTTATTGTACTGTACTGGTCTTCTGTGTTATTGTACTGTACTGGTCTTCTGTGTTATTGTACTGTACTGGTCTTCTGTGTTATTGTACTGTACTGGTCTTCTGTGTTATTGTACTGTACTGGTCTTCTGTGTTATTGTACTGTACTGGTCTTCTGTGTTATTGTACTGTACTGGTCTTCTGTGTTATTGTACTGTACTGGTCTTCTGTGTTATTGTACTGTACTGGTCTTCTGTGTTATTGTACTGTACTGGTCTTCTGTGTTATTGTACTGTACTGGTCTTCTGTGTTATTGTACTGTACTGGTCTTCTGTGTTATTGTACTGTACTGGTCTTCTGTGTTATTGTACTGTACTGGTCTTCTGTGTTATTGTACTGTACTGGTCTTCTGTGTTATTGTACTGTACTGGTCTTCTGTGTTATTGTACTGTACTGGTCTTCTGTGTTATTGTACTGTACTGGTCTTCTGTGTTATTGTACTGTACTGGTCTTCTGTGTTATTGTACTGTACTGGTCTTCTGTGTTATTGTACTGTACTGGTCTTCTGTGTTATTGTACTGTACTGTCTTCTGTGTTATTGTACTGTACTGGTCTTCTGTGTTATTGTACTGTACTGGTCTTCTGTGTTATTGTACTGTACTGGTCTTCTGTGTTATTGTACTGTACTGGTCTTCTGTGTTATTGTACTGTACTGGTCTTCTGTGTTATTGTACTGTACTGTCTGTACTGTACTTCTGTGTTATTGTACTGTACTGGTCTTCTGTGTTATTGTACTGTACTGGTCTTCTGTGTTATTGTACTGTCTTCTGTGTTATTGTACTGTACTGGTCTTCTGTGTTATTGTACTGTACTGGTCTTCTGTGTTATTGTACTGTACTGGTCTTCTGTTTTATTGTACTGTACTGGTCTTCTGTGTTATTGCACTGTACTGGTCTTCTGTGTTATTGTACTGTACTGGTCTTCTGTGTTATTGTACTGTACTGGTCTTCTGTGTTATTGTACTGTACTGGTCTTCTGTGTTATTGTACTGTACTGGTCTTCTGTGTTATTGTACTGTACTGGTCTTCTGTGTTATTGTACTGTACTGGTCTTCTGTGTTATTGTACTGTACTGGTCTTCTGTGTTATTGTACTGTACTGGTCTTCTGTGTTATTGTACTGTACTGGTCTTCTGTGTTATTGTACTGTACTGGTCTTCTGTGTTATTGTACTGTACTGGTCTTCTGTGTTATTGTACTGTACTGGTCTTCTGTGTTATTGTACTGTACTGGTCTTCTGTGTTATTGTACTGTACTGGTCTTCTGTGTTATTGTACTGTACTGGTCTTCTGTGTTATTGTACTGTACTGGTCTTCTGTGTTATTGTACTGTACTGGTCTTCTGTGTTATTGTACTGTACTGGTCTTCTGTGTTATTGTACTGTACTGGTCTTCTGTGTTATTGTACTGTACTGGTCTTCTGTGTTATTGTACTGTACTGGTCTTCTGTGTTATTGTACTGTACTGGTCTTCTGTGTTATTGTACTGTACTGGTCTTCTGTGTTATTGTACTGTACTGGTCTTCTGTGTTATTGTACTGTACTGGTCTTCTGTGTTATTGTACTGTACTGGTCTTCTGTGTTATTGTACTGTACTGGTCTTCTGTGTTATTGTACTGTACTGGTCTTCTGTGTTATTGTACTGTACTGGTCTTCTGTGTTATTGTACTGTACTGGTCTTCTGTGTTATTGTACTGTACTGGTCTTCTGTGTTATTGTACTGTACTGGTCTTCTGTGTTATTGTACTGTACTGGTCTTCTGTGTTATTGTACTGTACTGGTCTTCTGTGTTATTGTACTGTACTGGTCTTCTGTGTTATTGTACTGTACTGGTCTTCTGTGTTATTGTACTGTACTGGTCTTCTGTGTTATTGTACTGTACTGGTCTTCTGTGTTATTGTACTGTACTGGTCTTCTGTGTTATTGTACTGTACTGGTCTTCTGTGTTATTGTACTGTACTGGTCTTCTGTGTTATTGTACTGTACTGGTCTTCTGTGTTATTGTACTGTACTGGTCTTCTGTGTTATTGTACTGTACTGGTCTTCTGTGTTATTGTACTGTACTGGTCTTCTGTGTTATTGTACTGTACTGGTCTTCTGTGTTATTGTACTGTACTGGTCTTCTGTGTTATTGTACTGTACTGGTCTTCTGTGTTATTGTACTGTACTGGTCTTCTGTGTTATTGTACTGTACTGGTCTTCTGTGTTATTGTACTGTACTGGTCTTCTGTGTTATTGTACTGTACTGGTCTTCTGTGTTATTGTACTGTACTGGTCTTCTGTGTTATTGTACTGTACTGGTCTTCTGTGTTATTGTACTGTACTGGTCTTCTGTGTTATTGTATTGTACTGGTCTTCTGTGTTATTGTACTGTACTGGTCTTCTGTGGTATTGTACTGTACTGGTCTTCTGTGTTTCTGTACTGTACTTGTCTTCTGTGTTATTGTACTGTACTGGTCTTCTGTGTTATTGTACTGTACTGGTCTTGTGTTATTGTACTGTACTGGTCTTCTGTGTTATTGTACTGTACTGGTCTTCTGTGTTATTGTACTGTACTGGTCTTCTGTGTTATTGTACTGTACTGGTCTTCTGTGTTATTGTACTGTACTGGTCTTCTGTGTTATTGTACTGTACTGGTCTTGTGTTATTGAACTGTACTGGTCTTCTGTGTTATTGTACTGTACTGGACTTGTGTTATTGTACTGTACTGGTTATCTGTGTTATTATACTGTACTGGTCTTGTGTTATTGTACTGTACTGGTCTTCTGTGTTATTGTACTGTACTGGTCTTCTGTGTTATTGTACTGTACTGGTCTTCTGTGTTATTGTACTGTACTGGTCTTCTGTGTTATTGTACTGTACTGGTCTTCTGTGTTATTGTACTGTACTGGTCTTCTGTGTTATTGTACTGTACTGGTCTTCTGTGTTATTGTACTGTACTGGTCTTCTGTGTTATTGTACTGTACTGGTCTTCTGTGTTATTGTACTGTACTGGTCTTCTGTGTTATTGTACTGTACTGGTCTTCTGTGTTATTGTACTGTACTGGTCTTCTGTGTTATTGTACTGTACTGGTCTTCTGTGTTATTGTACTGTACTGGTCTTCTGTGTTATTGTACTGTACTGGTCTTCTGTGTTATTGTACTGTACTGGTCTTCTGTGTTATTGTACTGTACTGGTCTTCTGTGTTATTGTACTGTACTGGTCTTCTGTGTTATTGTACTGTACTGGTCTTCTGTGTTATTGTACTGTACTGGTCTTCTGTGTTATTGTACTGTACTGGTCTTCTGTGTTATTGTACTGTACTGGTCTTCTGTGTTATTGTACTGTACTGGTCTTCTGTGTTATTGTACTGTACTGGTCTTCTGTGTTATTGTACTGTACTGGTCTTCTGTGTTATTGTACTGTACTGGTCTTCTGTGTTATTGTACTGTACTGGTCTTCTGTGTTATTGTACTGTACTGGTCTTCTGTGTTATTGTACTGTACTGGTCTTCTGTGTTATTGTACTGTACTGGTCTTCTGTGTTATTGTACTGTACTGGTCTTCTGTGTTATTGTACTGTACTGGTCTTCTGTGTTATTGTACTGTACTGGTCTTCTGTGTTATTGTACTGTACTGGTCTTCTGTGTTATTGTACTGTACTGGTCTTCTGTGTTATTGTACTGTACTGGTCTTCTGTGTTATTGTACTGTACTGGTCTTCTGTGTTATTGTACTGTACTGGTCTTCTGTGTTATTGTACTGTACTGGTCTTCTGTGTTATTGTACTGTACTGGTCTTCTGTGTTATTGTACTGTACTGGTCTTCTGTGTTATTGTACTGTACTGGTCTTCTGTGTTATTGTACTGTACTGGTCTTCTGTGTTATTGTACTGTACTGGTCTTCTGTGTTATTGTACTGTACTGGTCTTCTGTGTTATTGTACTGTACTGGTCTTCTGTGTTATTGTACTGTACTGGTCTTCTGTGTTATTGTACTGTACTGGTCTTCTGTGTTATTGTACTGTACTGGTCTTCTGTGTTATTGTACTGTACTGGTCTTCTGTGTTATTGTACTGTACTGGTCTTCTGTGTTATTGTACTGTACTGGTCTTCTGTGTTATTGTACTGTACTGGTCTTCTGTGTTATTGTACTGTACTGGTCTTCTGTGTTATTGTACTGTACTGGTCTTCTGTGTTATTGTACTGTACTGGTCTTCTGTGTTATTGTACTGTACTGGTCTTCTGTGTTATTGTACTGTACTGGTCTTCTGTGTTATTGTACTGTACTGGTCTTCTGTGTTATTGTACTGTACTGGTCTTCTGTGTTATTGTACTGTACTGGTCTTCTGTGTTATTGTACTGTACTGGTCTTCTGTGTTATTGTACTGTACTGGTCTTCTGTGTTATTGTACTGTACTGGTCTTCTGTGTTATTGTACTGTACTGGTCTTCTGTGTTATTGTACTGTACTGGTCTTCTGTGTTATTGTACTGTACTGGTCTTCTGTGTTATTGTACTGTACTGGTCTTCTGTGTTATTGTACTGTACTGGTCTTCTGTGTTATTGTACTGTACTGGTCTTCTGTGTTATTGTACTGTACTGGTCTTCTGTGTTATTGTACTGTACTGGTCTTCTGTGTTATTGTACTGTACTGGTCTTCTGTGTTATTGTACTGTACTGGTCTTCTGTGTTATTGTACTGTACTGGTCTTCTGTGTTATTGTACTGTACTGGTCTTCTGTGTTATTGTACTGTACTGGTCTTCTGTGTTATTGTACTGTACTGGTCTTCTGTGTTATTGTACTGTACTGGTCTTCTGTGTTATTGTACTGTACTGGTCTTCTGTGTTATTGTACTGTACTGGTCTTCTGTGTTATTGTACTGTACTGGTCTTCTGTGTTATTGTACTGTACTGGTCTTCTGTGTTATTGTACTGTACTGGTCTTCTGTGTTATTGTACTGTACTGGTCTTCTGTGTTATTGTACTGTACTGGTCTTCTGTGTTATTGTACTGTACTGGTCTTCTGTGTTATTGTACTGTACTGGTCTTCTGTGTTATTGTACTGTACTGGTCTTCTGTGTTATTGTACTGTACTGGTCTTCTGTGTTATTGTACTGTACTGGTCTTCTGTGTTATTGTACTGTACTGGTCTTCTGTGTTATTGTACTGTACTGGTCTTCTGTGTTATTGTACTGTACTGGTCTTCTGTGTTATTGTACTGTACTGGTCTTCTGTGTTATTGTACTGTACTGGTCTTCTGTGTTATTGTACTGTACTGGTCTTCTGTGTTATTGTACTGTACTGGTCTTCTGTGTTATTGTACTGTACTGGTCTTCTGTGTTATTGTACTGTACTGGTCTTCTGTGTTATTGTACTGTACTGGTCTTCTGTGTTATTGTACTGTACTGGTCTTCTGTGTTATTGTACTGTACTGGTCTTCTGTGTTATTGTACTGTACTGGTCTTCTGTGTTATTGTACTGTACTGGTCTTCTGTGTTATTGTACTGTACTGGTCTTCTGTGTTATTGTACTGTACTGGTCTTCTGTGTTATTGTACTGTACTGGTCTTCTGTGTTATTGTACTGTACTGGTCTTCTGTGTTATTGTACTGTACTGGTCTTCTGTGTTATTGTACTGTACTGGTCTTCTGTGTTATTGTACTGTACTGGTCTTCTGTGTTATTGTACTGTACTGGTCTTCTGTGTTATTGTACTGTACTGGTCTTCTGTGTTATTGTACTGTACTGGTCTTCTGTGTTATTGTACTGTACTGGTCTTCTGTGTTATTGTACTGTACTGGTCTTCTGTGTTATTGTACTGTACTGGTCTTCTGTGTTATTGTACTGTACTGGTCTTCTGTGTTATTGTACTGTACTGGTCTTCTGTGTTATTGTACTGTACTGGTCTTCTGTGTTATTGTACTGTACTGGTCTTCTGTGTTATTGTACTGTACTGGTCTTCTGTGTTATTGTACTGTACTGGTCTTCTGTGTTATTGTACTGTACTGGTCTTCTGTGTTATTGTACTGTACTGGTCTTCTGTGTTATTGTACTGTACTGGTCTTCTGTGTTATTGTACTGTACTGGTCTTCTGTGTTATTGTACTGTACTGGTCTTCTGTGTTATTGTACTGTACTGGTCTTCTGTGTTATTGTACTGTACTGGTCTTCTGTGTTATTGTACTGTACTGGTCTTCTGTGTTATTGTACTGTACTGGTCTTCTGTGTTATTGTACTGTACTGGTCTTCTGTGTTATTGTACTGTACTGGTCTTCTGTGTTATTGTACTGTACTGGTCTTCTGTGTTATTGTACTGTACTGGTCTTCTGTGTTATTGTACTGTACTGGTCTTCTGTGTTATTGTACTGTACTGGTCTTCTGTGTTATTGTACTGTACTGGTCTTCTGTGTTATTGTACTGTACTGGTCTTCTGTGTTATTGTACTGTACTGTCTGTACTGGTCTTCTGTGTTATTGTACTGTACTGGTCTTCTGTGTTATTGTACTGTACTGGTCTTCTGTGTTATTGTACTGTACTGGTCTTCTGTGTTATTGTACTGTACTGGTCTTCTGTGTTATTGTACTGTACTGGTCTTCTGTGTTATTGTACTGTACTGGTCTTCTGTGTTATTGTACTGTACTGGTCTTCTGTGTTATTGTACTGTACTGGTCTTCTGTGTTATTGTACTGTACTGGTCTTCTGTGTTATTGTACTGTACTGGTCTTCTGTGTTATTGTACTGTACTGGTCTTCTGTGTTATTGTACTGTACTGGTCTTCTGTGTTATTGTACTGTACTGGTCTTCTGTGTTATTGTACTGTACTGGTCTTCTGTGTTATTGTACTGTACTGGTCTTCTGTGTTATTGTACTGTACTGGTCTTCTGTGTTATTGTACTGTACTGGTCTTCTGTGTTATTGTACTGTACTGGTCTTCTGTGTTATTGTACTGTACTGGTCTTCTGTGTTATTGTACTGTACTGGTCTTCTGTGTTATTGTACTGTACTGGTCTTCTGTGTTATTGTACTGTACTGGTCTTCTGTGTTATTGTACTGTACTGGTCTTCTGTGTTATTGTACTGTACTGGTCTTCTGTGTTATTGTACTGTACTGGTCTTCTGTGTTATTGTACTGTACTGGTCTTCTGTGTTATTGTACTGTACTGGTCTTCTGTGTTATTGTACTGTACTGGTCTTCTGTGTTATTGTACTGTACTGGTCTTCTGTGTTATTGTACTGTACTGGTCTTCTGTGTTATTGTACTGTACTGGTCTTCTGTGTTATTGTACTGTACTGGTCTTCTGTGTTATTGTACTGTACTGGTCTTCTGTGTTATTGTACTGTACTGGTCTTCTGTGTTATTGTACTGTACTGGTCTTCTGTGTTATTGTACTGTACTGGTCTTCTGTGTTATTGTACTGTACTGGTCTTCTGTGTTATTGTACTGTACTGGTCTTCTGTGTTATTGTACTGTACTGGTCTTCTGTGTTATTGTACTGTACTGGTCTTCTGTGTTATTGTACTGTACTGGTCTTCTGTGTTATTGTACTGTACTGGTCTTCTGTGTTATTGTACTGTACTGGTCTTCTGTGTTATTGTACTGTACTGGTCTTCTGTGTTATTGTACTGTACTGGTCTTCTGTGTTATTGTACTGTACTGGTCTTCTGTGTTATTGTACTGTACTGGTCTTCTGTGTTATTGTACTGTACTGGTCTTCTGTGTTATTGTACTGTACTGGTCTTCTGTGTTATTGTACTGTACTGGTCTTCTGTGTTATTGTACTGTACTGGTCTTCTGTGTTATTGTACTGTACTGGTCTTCTGTGTTATTGTACTGTACTGGTCTTCTGTGTTATTGTACTGTACTGGTCTTCTGTGTTATTGTACTGTACTGGTCTTCTGTGTTATTGTACTGTACTGGTCTTCTGTGTTATTGTACTGTACTGGTCTTCTGTGTTATTGTACTGTACTGGTCTTCTGTGTTATTGTACTGTACTGGTCTTCTGTGTTATTGTACTGTACTGGTCTTCTGTGTTATTGTACTGTACTGGTCTTCTGTGTTATTGTACTGTACTGGTCTTCTGTGTTATTGTACTGTACTGGTCTTCTGTGTTATTGTACTGTACTGGTCTTCTGTGTTATTGTACTGTACTGGTCTTCTGTGTTATTGTACTGTACTGGTCTTCTGTGTTATTGTACTGTACTGGTCTTCTGTGTTATTGTACTGTACTGGTCTTCTGTGTTATTGTACTGTACTGGTCTTCTGTGTTATTGTACTGTACTGGTCTTCTGTGTTATTGTACTGTACTGGTCTTCTGTGTTATTGTACTGTACTGGTCTTCTGTGTTATTGTACTGTACTGGTCTTCTGTGTTATTGTACTGTACTGGTCTTCTGTGTTATTGTACTGTACTGGTCTTCTGTGTTATTGTACTGTACTGGTCTTCTGTGTTATTGTACTGTACTGGTCTTCTGTGTTATTGTACTGTACTGGTCTTCTGTGTTATTGTACTGTACTGGTCTTCTGTGTTATTGTACTGTACTGGTCTTCTGTGTTATTGTACTGTACTGGTCTTCTGTGTTATTGTACTGTACTGGTCTTCTGTGTTATTGTACTGTACTGGTCTTCTGTGTTATTGTACTGTACTGGTCTTCTGTGTTATTGTACTGTACTGGTCTTCTGTGTTATTGTACTGTACTGGTCTTCTGTGTTATTGTACTGTACTGGTCTTCTGTGTTATTGTACTGTACTGGTCTTCTGTGTTATTGTACTGTACTGGTCTTCTGTGTTATTGTACTGTACTGGTCTTCTGTGTTATTGTACTGTACTGGTCTTCTGTGTTATTGTACTGTACTGGTCTTCTGTGTTATTGTACTGTACTGGTCTTCTGTGTTATTGTACTGTACTGGTCTTCTGTGTTATTGTACTGTACTGGTCTTCTGTGTTATTGTACTGTACTGGTCTTCTGTGTTATTGTACTGTACTGGTCTTCTGTGTTATTGTACTGTACTGGTCTTCTGTGTTATTGTACTGTACTGGTCTTCTGTGTTATTGTACTGTACTGGTCTTCTGTGTTATTGTACTGTACTGGTCTTCTGTGTTATTGTACTGTACTGGTCTTCTGTGTTATTGTACTGTACTGGTCTTCTGTGTTATTGTACTGTACTGGTCTTCTGTGTTATTGTACTGTACTGGTCTTCTGTGTTATTGTACTGTACTGGTCTTCTGTGTTATTGTACTGTACTGGTCTTCTGTGTTATTGTACTGTACTGGTCTTCTGTGTTATTGTACTGTACTGGTCTTCTGTGTTATTGTACTGTACTGGTCTTCTGTGTTATTGTACTGTACTGGTCTTCTGTGTTATTGTACTGTACTGGTCTTCTGTGTTATTGTACTGTACTGGTCTTCTGTGTTATTGTACTGTACTGGTCTTCTGTGTTATTGTACTGTACTGGTCTTCTGTGTTATTGTACTGTACTGGTCTTCTGTGTTATTGTACTGTACTGGTCTTCTGTGTTATTGTACTGTACTGGTCTTCTGTGTTATTGTACTGTACTGGTCTTCTGTGTTATTGTACTGTACTGGTCTTCTGTGTTATTGTACTGTACTGGTCTTCTGTGTTATTGTACTGTACTGGTCTTCTGTGTTATTGTACTGTACTGGTCTTCTGTGTTATTGTACTGTACTGGTCTTCTGTGTTATTGTACTGTACTGGTCTTCTGTGTTATTGTACTGTACTGGTCTTCTGTGTTATTGTACTGTACTGGTCTTCTGTGTTATTGTACTGTACTGGTCTTCTGTGTTATTGTACTGTACTGGTCTTCTGTGTTATTGTACTGTACTGGTCTTCTGTGTTATTGTACTGTACTGGTCTTCTGTGTTATTGTACTGTACTGGTCTTCTGTGTTATTGTACTGTACTGGTCTTCTGTGTTATTGTACTGTACTGGTCTTCTGTGTTATTGTACTGTACTGGTCTTCTGTGTTATTGTACTGTACTGGTCTTCTGTGTTATTGTACTGTACTGGTCTTCTGTGTTATTGTACTGTACTGGTCTTCTGTGTTATTGTACTGTACTGGTCTTCTGTGTTATTGTACTGTACTGGTCTTCTGTGTTATTGTACTGTACTGGTCTTCTGTGTTATTGTACTGTACTGGTCTTCTGTGTTATTGTACTGTACTGGTCTTCTGTGTTATTGTACTGTACTGGTCTTCTGTGTTATTGTACTGTACTGGTCTTCTGTGTTATTGTACTGTACTGGTCTTCTGTGTTATTGTACTGTACTGGTCTTCTGTGTTATTGTACTGTACTGGTCTTCTGTGTTATTGTACTGTACTGGTCTTCTGTGTTATTGTACTGTACTGGTCTTCTGTGTTATTGTACTGTACTGGTCTTCTGTGTTATTGTACTGTACTGGTCTTCTGTGTTATTGTACTGTACTGGTCTTCTGTGTTATTGTACTGTACTGGTCTTCTGTGTTATTGTACTGTACTGGTCTTCTGTGTTATTGTACTGTACTGGTCTTCTGTGTTATTGTACTGTACTGGTCTTCTGTGTTATTGTACTGTACTGGTCTTCTGTGTTATTGTACTGTACTGGTCTTCTGTGTTATTGTACTGTACTGGTCTTCTGTGTTATTGTACTGTACTGGTCTTCTGTGTTATTGTACTGTACTGGTCTTCTGTGTTATTGTACTGTACTGGTCTTCTGTGTTATTGTACTGTACTGGTCTTCTGTGTTATTGTACTGTACTGGTCTTCTGTGTTATTGTACTGTACTGGTCTTCTGTGTTATTGTACTGTACTGGTCTTCTGTGTTATTGTACTGTACTGGTCTTCTGTGTTATTGTACTGTACTGGTCTTCTGTGTTATTGTACTGTACTGGTCTTCTGTGTTATTGTACTGTACTGGTCTTCTGTGTTATTGTACTGTACTGGTCTTCTGTGTTATTGTACTGTACTGGTCTTCTGTGTTATTGTACTGTACTGGTCTTCTGTGTTATTGTACTGTACTGGTCTTCTGTGTTATTGTACTGTACTGGTCTTCTGTGTTATTGTACTGTACTGGTCTTCTGTGTTATTGTACTGTACTGGTCTTCTGTGTTATTGTACTGTACTGGTCTTCTGTGTTATTGTACTGTACTGGTCTTCTGTGTTATTGTACTGTACTGGTCTTCTGTGTTATTGTACTGTACTGGTCTTCTGTGTTATTGTACTGTACTGGTCTTCTGTGTTATTGTACTGTACTGGTCTTCTGTGTTATTGTACTGTACTGGTCTTCTGTGTTATTGTACTGTACTGGTCTTCTGTGTTATTGTACTGTACTGGTCTTCTGTGTTATTGTACTGTACTGGTCTTCTGTGTTATTGTACTGTACTGGTCTTCTGTGTTATTGTACTGTACTGGTCTTCTGTGTTATTGTACTGTACTGGTCTTCTGTGTTATTGTACTGTACTGGTCTTCTGTGTTATTGTACTGTACTGGTCTTCTGTGTTATTGTACTGTACTGGTCTTCTGTGTTATTGTACTGTACTGGTCTTCTGTGTTATTGTACTGTACTGGTCTTCTGTGTTATTGTACTGTACTGGTCTTCTGTGTTATTGTACTGTACTGGTCTTCTGTGTTATTGTACTGTACTGGTCTTCTGTGTTATTGTACTGTACTGGTCTTCTGTGTTATTGTACTGTACTGGTCTTCTGTGTTATTGTACTGTACTGGTCTTCTGTGTTATTGTACTGTACTGGTCTTCTGTGTTATTGTACTGTACTGGTCTTCTGTGTTATTGTACTGTACTGGTCTTCTGTGTTATTGTACTGTACTGGTCTTCTGTGTTATTGTACTGTACTGGTCTTCTGTGTTATTGTACTGTACTGGTCTTCTGTGTTATTGTACTGTACTGGTCTTCTGTGTTATTGTACTGTACTGGTCTTCTGTGTTATTGTACTGTACTGGTCTTCTGTGTTATTGTACTGTACTGGTCTTCTGTGTTATTGTACTGTACTGGTCTTCTGTGTTATTGTACTGTACTGGTCTTCTGTGTTATTGTACTGTACTGGTCTTCTGTGTTATTGTACTGTACTGGTCTTCTGTGTTATTGTACTGTACTGGTCTTCTGTGTTATTGTACTGTACTGGTCTTCTGTGTTATTGTACTGTACTGGTCTTCTGTGTTATTGTACTGTACTGGTCTTCTGTGTTATTGTACTGTACTGGTCTTCTGTGTTATTGTACTGTACTGGTCTTCTGTGTTATTGTACTGTACTGGTCTTCTGTGTTATTGTACTGTACTGGTCTTCTGTGTTATTGTACTGTACTGGTCTTCTGTGTTATTGTACTGTACTGGTCTTCTGTGTTATTGTACTGTACTGGTCTTCTGTGTTATTGTACTGTACTGGTCTTCTGTGTTATTGTACTGTACTGGTCTTCTGTGTTATTGTACTGTACTGGTCTTCTGTGTTATTGTACTGTACTGGTCTTCTGTGTTATTGTACTGTACTGGTCTTCTGTGTTATTGTACTGTACTGGTCTTCTGTGTTATTGTACTGTACTGGTCTTCTGTGTTATTGTACTGTACTGGTCTTCTGTGTTATTGTACTGTACTGGTCTTCTGTGTTATTGTACTGTACTGGTCTTCTGTGTTATTGTACTGTACTGGTCTTCTGTGTTATTGTACTGTACTGGTCTTCTGTGTTATTGTACTGTACTGGTCTTCTGTGTTATTGTACTGTACTGGTCTTCTGTGTTATTGTACTGTACTGGTCTTCTGTGTTATTGTACTGTACTGGTCTTCTGTGTTATTGTACTGTACTGGTCTTCTGTGTTATTGTACTGTACTGGTCTTCTGTGTTATTGTACTGTACTGGTCTTCTGTGTTATTGTACTGTACTGGTCTTCTGTGTTATTGTACTGTACTGGTCTTCTGTGTTATTGTACTGTACTGGTCTTCTGTGTTATTGTACTGTACTGGTCTTCTGTGTTATTGTACTGTACTGGTCTTCTGTGTTATTGTACTGTACTGGTCTTCTGTGTTATTGTACTGTACTGGTCTTCTGTGTTATTGTACTGTACTGGTCTTCTGTGTTATTGTACTGTACTGGTCTTCTGTGTTATTGTACTGTACTGGTCTTCTGTGTTATTGTACTGTACTGGTCTTCTGTGTTATTGTACTGTACTGGTCTTCTGTGTTATTGTACTGTACTGGTCTTCTGTGTTATTGTACTGTACTGGTCTTCTGTGTTATTGTACTGTACTGGTCTTCTGTGTTATTGTACTGTACTGGTCTTCTGTGTTATTGTACTGTACTGGTCTTCTGTGTTATTGTACTGTACTGGTCTTCTGTGTTATTGTACTGTACTGGTCTTCTGTGTTATTGTACTGTACTGGTCTTCTGTGTTATTGTACTGTACTGGTCTTCTGTGTTATTGTACTGTACTGGTCTTCTGTGTTATTGTACTGTACTGGTCTTCTGTGTTATTGTACTGTACTGGTCTTCTGTGTTATTGTACTGTACTGGTCTTCTGTGTTATTGTACTGTACTGGTCTTCTGTGTTATTGTACTGTACTGGTCTTCTGTGTTATTGTACTGTACTGGTCTTCTGTGTTATTGTACTGTACTGGTCTTGTGTGTTATTGTACTGTACTGGTCTTCTGTGTTATTGTACTGTACTGGTCTTCTGTGTTATTGTACTGTACTGGTCTTCTGTGTTATTGTACTGTACTGGTCTTCTGTGTTATTGTACTGTACTGGTCTTGTGTGTTATTGTACTGTACTGGTCTTCTGTGTTATTGTACTGTACTGGTCTTCTGTGTTATTGTACTGTACTGGTCTTCTGTGTTATTGTATTGTAGTGGTCTTCTGTGTTATTGTACCGTACTGGTCTTGTGTTATTGTACTGCACTGGTCTTGTGTTATTGTACTGTACTGGTCTTCTGTGTTATTGTACTGTACTGGTCTTCTGTGTTATTGTACTGTACTTGTCTTCTTTGTTATTGTACTGTACTGGTCTTGTGTTATTGTACTGCACTGGTCTTGTGTTATTGTACTGTACTGGTCTTCTGTGTTATTGTACTGTACTGGTCTTCTGTGTTATTGTATTGTACTGGTCTTGTGTTATTGTACTGCACTGGTCTTGTGTTATTGTACTGTACTGGTCTTCTGTGTTATTGTACTGTACTGGTCTTCTGTGTTATTGTACTGTACTGGTCTTCTGTGTTATTGTACTGTACTGGTCTTCTGTGTTATTGTACTGTACTGGTCTTGTGTGTTATTGTACTATACTGGTCTTCTGTGTTATTGTACTGTACTGGTCTTCTGTGTTATTGTACTGTACTGGTCTTCTGTGTTATTGTACTGTACTGGTCTTCTGTGTTATTGTACTGTACTGGTCTTCTGTGTTATTGTACTGTACTGGTCTTCTGTGTTATTGTACTGTACTGGTCTTCTGTGTTATTGTACTGTACTGGTCTTCTGTGTTATTGTACTGTACTGGTCTTCTGTGTTATTGTACTGTACTGGTCTTCTGTGTTATTGTACTGTACTGGTCTTCTGTGTTATTGTACTGTACTGGTCTTCTGTGTTATTGTACTGTACTGGTCTTCTGTGTTATTGTACTGTACTGGTCTTCTGTGTTATTGTACTGTACTGGTCTTCTGTGTTATTGTACTGTACTGGTCTTCTGTGTTATTGTACTGTACTGGTCTTCTGTGTTATTGTACTGTACTGGTCTTCTGTGTTATTGTACTGTACTGGTCTTCTGTGTTATTGTACTGTACTGGTCTTCTGTGTTATTGTACTGTACTGGTCTTCTGTGTTATTGTACTGTACTGGTCTTCTGTGTTATTGTACTGTACTGGTCTTCTGTGTTATTGTACTGTACTGGTCTTCTGTGTTATTGTACTGTACTGGTCTTCTGTGTTATTGTACTGTACTGGTCTTCTGTGTTATTGTACTGTACTGGTCTTCTGTGTTATTGTACTGTACTGGTCTTCTGTGTTATTGTACTGTACTGGTCTTCTGTGTTATTGTACTGTACTGGTCTTCTGTGTTATTGTACTGTACTGGTCTTCTGTGTTATTGTACTGTACTGGTCTTCTGTGTTATTGTACTGTACTGGTCTTCTGTGTTATTGTACTGTACTGGTCTTCTGTGTTATTGTACTGTACTGGTCTTCTGTGTTATTGTACTGTACTGGTCTTCTGTGTTATTGTACTGTACTGGTCTTCTGTGTTATTGTACTGTACTGGTCTTCTGTGTTATTGTACTGTACTGGTCTTCTGTGTTATTGTACTGTACTGGTCTTCTGTGTTATTGTACTGTACTGGTCTTCTGTGTTATTGTACTGTACTGGTCTTCTGTGTTATTGTACTGTACTGGTCTTCTGTGTTATTGTACTGTACTTGTATTCTGTGTTATTGTACTGTTCCTGTCTTCTGTGTTATTGTACTGTACTGGTCTTCTGTGTTATTGTACTGTACTGGTCTTCTGTGTTATTGTACTGTACTGGTCTTCTGTGTTATTGTACTGTACTGGTCTTCTGTGTTATTGTACTGTACTGGTCTTCTGTGTTATTGTACTGTACTGGTCTTGTGTTATTGTACTGTACTGGTCTTCTGTGTTATTGTACTGTACTGGTCTTCTGTGTTATTGTACTGTACTGGTCTTCTGTGTTATTGTACTGTACTGGTCTTCTGTGTTATTGTACTGTACTGGTCTTCTGTGTTATTGTACTGTACTGGTCTTCTGTGTTATTGTACTGTACTGGTCTTCTGTGTTATTGTACTGTACTGGTCTTCTGTGTTATTGTACTGTACTGGTCTTCTGTGTTATTGTACTGTACTGGTCTTCTGTGTTATTGTACTGTACTGGTCTTCTGTGTTATTGTACTGTACTGGTCTTCTGTGTTATTGTACTGTACTGGTCTTCTGTGTTATTGTACTGTACTGGTCTTCTGTGTTATTGTACTGTACTGGTCTTCTGTGTTATTGTACTGTACTGGTCTTCTGTGTTATTGTACTGTACTGGTCTTCTGTGTTATTGTACTGTACTGGTCTTCTGTGTTATTGTACTGTACTGGTCTTCTGTGTTATTGTACTGTACTGGTCTTCTGTGTTATTGTACTGTACTGGTCTTCTGTGTTATTGTACTGTACTGGTCTTCTGTGTTATTGTACTGTACTGGTCTTCTGTGTTATTGTACTGTACTGGTCTTCTGTGTTATTGTACTGTACTGGTCTTCTGTGTTATTGTACTGTACTGGTCTTCTGTGTTATTGTACTGTACTGGTCTTCTGTGTTATTGTACTGTACTGGTCTTCTGTGTTATTGTACTGTACTGGTCTTCTGTGTTATTGTACTGTACTGGTCTTCTGTGTTATTGTACTGTACTGGTCTTCTGTGTTATTGTACTGTACTGGTCTTCTGTGTTATTGTACTGTACTGGTCTTCTGTGTTATTGTACTGTACTGGTCTTCTGTGTTATTGTACTGTACTGGTCTTCTGTGTTATTGTACTGTACTGGTCTTCTGTGTTATTGTACTGTACTGGTCTTCTGTGTTATTGTACTGTACTGGTCTTCTGTGTTATTGTACTGTACTGGTCTTCTGTGTTATTGTACTGTACTGGTCTTCTGTGTTATTGTACTGTACTGGTCTTCTGTGTTATTGTACTGTACTGGTCTTCTGTGTTATTGTACTGTACTGGTCTTCTGTGTTATTGTACTGTACTGGTCTTCTGTGTTATTGTACTGTACTGGTCTTCTGTGTTATTGTACTGTACTGGTCTTCTGTGTTATTGTACTGTACTGGTCTTCTGTGTTATTGTACTGTACTGGTCTTCTGTGTTATTGTACTGTACTGGTCTTCTGTGTTATGTTACTGTTCTGGCTTACGTTGTATTGTACTGTACTGGTCTTCTGTGTTATTGTACTGTACTGGTCTTCTGTGTTATTGTACTGTACTGGTCTTCTGTGTTATTGTACTGTACTGGTCTTCTGTGTTATTGTACTGTACTGGTCTTCTGTGTTATTGTACTGTACTGGTCTTCTGTGTTATTGTACTGTACTGGTCTTCTGTGTTATTGTACTGTACTGGTCTTCTGTGTTATTGTACTGTACTGGTCTTCTGTGTTATTGTACTGTACTGGTCTTCTGTGTTATTGTACTGTACTGGTCTTCTGTGTTATTGTACTGTACTGGTCTTCTGTGTTATTGTACTGTACTGGTCTTCTGTGTTATTGTACTGTACTGGTCTTCTGTGTTATTGTACTGTACTGGTCTTCTGTGTTATTGTACTGTACTGGTCTTCTGTGTTATTGTACTGTACTGGTCTTCTGTGTTATTGTACTGTACTGGTCTTCTGTGTTATTGTACTGTACTGGTCTTCTGTGTTATTGTACTGTACTGGTCTTCTGTGTTATTGTACTGTACTGGTCTTCTGTGTTATTGTACTGTACTGGTCTTCTGTGTTATTGTACTGTACTGGTCTTCTGTGTTATTGTACTGTACTGGTCTTCTGTGTTATTGTACTGTACTGGTCTTCTGTGTTATTGTACTGTACTGGTCTTCTGTGTTATTGTACTGTACTGGTCTTCTGTGTTATTGTACTGTACTGGTCTTCTGTGTTATTGTACTGTACTGGTCTTCTGTGTTATTGTACTGTACTGGTCTTCTGTGTTATTGTACTGTACTGGTCTTCTGTGTTATTGTACTGTACTGGTCTTCTGTGTTATTGTACTGTACTGGTCTTCTGTGTTATTGTACTGTACTGGTCTTCTGTGTTATTGGACTGTACGGTTATTGTACTGTACTGGTCTTCTGTGTTATTGTACTGTACTGGTCTTCTGTGTTATTGTACTGTACTGGTCTTCTGTGTTATTGTACTGTACTGGTCTTCTGTGTTATTGTACTGTACTGGTCTTCTGTGTTATTGTACTGTACTGGTCTTCTGTGTTATTGTACTGTACTGGTCTTCTGTGTTATTGTACTGTACTGGTCTTCTGTGTTATTGTACTGTACTGGTCTTCTGTGTTATTGTACTGTACTGGTCTTCTGTGTTATTGTACTGTACTGGTCTTCTGTGTTATTGTACTGTACTGGTCTTCTGTGTTATTGTACTGTACTGGTCTTCTGTGTTATTGTACTGTACTGGTCTTCTGTGTTATTGTACTGTACTGGTCTTCTGTGTTATTGTACTGTACTGGTCTTCTGTGTTATTGTACTGTACTGGTCTTCTGTGTTATTGTACTGTACTGGTCTTCTGTGTTATTGTACTGTACTGGTCTTCTGTGTTATTGTACTGTACTGGTCTTCTGTGTTATTGTACTGTACTGGTCTTCTGTGTTATTGTACTGTACTGGTCTTCTGTGTTATTGTACTGTACTGGTCTTCTGTGTTATTGTACTGTACTGGTCTTCTGTGTTATTGTACTGTACTGGTCTTCTGTGTTATTGTACTGTACTGGTCTTCTGTGTTATTGTACTGTACTGGTCTTCTGTGTTATTGTACTGTACTGGTCTTCTGTGTTATTGTACTGTACTGGTCTTCTGTGTTATTGTACTGTACTGGTCTTCTGTGTTATTGTACTGTACTGGTCTTCTGTGTTATTGTACTGTACTGGTCTTCTGTGTTATTGTACTGTACTGGTCTTCTGTGTTATTGTACTGTACTGGTCTTCTGTGTTATTGTACTGTACTGGTCTTCTGTGTTATTGTACTGTACTGGTCTTCTGTGTTATTGTACTGTACTGGTCTTCTGTGTTATTGTACTGTACTGGTCTTCTGTGTTATTGTACTGTACTGGTCTTCTGTGTTATTGTACTGTACTGGTCTTCTGTGTTATTGTACTGTACTGGTCTTCTGTGTTATTGTACTGTACTGGTCTTCTGTGTTATTGTACTGTACTGGTCTTCTGTGTTATTGTACTGTACTGGTCTTGTGTGTTATTGTACTGTACTGGTCTTCTGTGTTATTGTACTGTACTGGTCTTCTGTGTTATTGTACTGTACTGGTCTTCTGTGTTATTGTACTGTACTGTACTGTCTTCTGTCTTCTGTGTTATTGTACTGTACTGGTCTTCTGTGTTATTGTACTGTACTGGTCTTCTGTGTTATTGTACTGTACTGGTCTTCTGTGTTGTACTGTACTGGTCTGTGTTATTGTGTACTGGTCTTCTGTGTTATTGTACTGTACTGGTCTTCTGTGTTATTGTACTGTACTGGTCTTCTGTGTTATTGTACTGTACTGGTCTTCTGTGTTATTGTACTGTCTTCTGTGTTATTGTACTGTGGTATTGTACTGTACTGGTCTTCTGTGTTATTGTACTGTACTGGTCTTCTGTGTTATTGTACTGTACTGGTCTTCTGTGTTATTGTACTGTACTGGTCTTCTGTGTTATTGTACTGTACTGGTCTTCTGTGTTATTGTACTGTACTGGTCTTCTGTGTTATTGTACTGTACTGGTCTTCTGTGTTATTGTACTGTACTGGTCTTCTGTGTTATTGTACTGTACTGGTCTTCTGTGTTATTGTACTGTACTGGTCTTCTGTGTTATTGTACTGTACTGGTCTTCTGTGTTATTGTACTGTACTGGTCTTCTGTGTTATTGTACTGTACTGGTCTTCTGTGTTATTGTACTGTACTGGTCTTCTGTGTTATTGTACTGTACTGGTCTTCTGTGTTATTGTACTGTACTGGTCTTCTGTGTTATTGTACTGTACTGGTCTTCTGTGTTATTGTACTGTACTGGTCTTCTGTGTTATTGTACTGTACTGGTCTTCTGTGTTATTGTACTGTACTGGTCTTCTGTGTTATTGTACTGTACTGGTCTTCTGTGTTATTGTACTGTACTGGTCTTCTGTGTTATTGTACTGTACTGGTCTTCTGTGTTATTGTACTGTACTGGTCTTCTGTGTTATTGTACTGTACTGGTCTTCTGTGTTATTGTACTGTACTGGTCTTCTGTTTTATTGTACTGTACTGGTCTTCTGTGTTATGTACTGTACTGGTCTTCTGTGTTATTGTACTGTACAGGTCTTCTGTGTTATTGTACTGTACTGGTCTTCTGTGTTATTGTACTGTACTGGTCTTCTGTGTTATTGTACTGTACTGGTCTTCTGTGTTATTGTACTGTACTGGTCTTCTGTGTTATTGTACTGTACTGGTCTTCTGTGTTATTGTACTGTACTGGTCTTCTGTGTTATTGTACTGTACTGGTCTTCTGTGTTATTGTACTGTACTGGTCTTCTGTGTTATTGTACTGTACTGGTCTTCTGTGTTATTGTACTGTACTGGTCTTCTGTGTTATTGTACTGTACTGGTCTTCTGTGTTATTGTACTGTACTGTACTGGTCTTCTGTGTTATTGTACTGTACTGGTCTTCTGTGTTATTGTACTGTACTGGTCTTCTGTGTTATTGTACTGTACTGGTCTTCTGTGTTATTGTACAGTACTGGTCTTCTGTACTGTACTTATTTTCTGTGTTATTGTACTGTACTGGTCTTCTGTGTTATTGTACTGTACTGGTCTTCTGTGTTATTGTACTGTACTGGTCTTCTGTGTTATTGTACTGTACTGGTCTTCTGTGTTATTGTACTGTACTGGTCTTCTGTGTTATTGTACTGTACTGGTCTTCTGTGTTATTGTACTGTACTGGTCTTCTGTGTTATTGTACTGTACTGGTCTTCTGTGTTATTGTACTGTACTGGTCTTCTGTGTTATTGTACTGTACTGGTCTTCTGTGTTATTGTACTGTACTGGTCTTCTGTGTTATTGTACTGTACTGGTCTTCTGTGTTATTGTACTGTACTGGTCTTCTGTGTTATTGTACTGTACTGGTCTTCTGTGTTATTGTACTGTACTGGTCTTCTGTGTTATTGTACTGTACTGGTCTTCTGTGTTATTGTACTGTACTGGTCTTCTGTGTTATTGTACTGTACTGGTCTTCTGTGTTATTGTACTGTACTGGTCTGGTGTGTTATTGTACTGTACTGGTCTTCTGTTTAATTGTACTGTACTGGTCTTCTGTGTTATTGTACTGTACTGGTCTTCTGTGTTATTGTACTGTACTGGTCTGGTGTGTTATTGTACTGTACTGGTCTTCTGTGTTATTGTACTGTACTGGTCTTCTGTGTTATTGTACTGTACTGGTCTTCTGTGTTATTGTACTGTACTGGTCTTCTGTGTTATTGTACTGTACTGGTCTTCTGTGTTATTGTACTGTACTGGTCTTCTGTGTTATTGTACTGTACTGGTCTTCTGTGTTATTGTACTGTACTGGTCTTCTGTGTTATTGTACTGTACTGGTCTTCTGTGTTATTGTACTGTACTGGTCTTCTGTGTTATTGTACTGTACTGGTCTTCTGTGTTATTGTACTGTACTGGTCTTCTGTGTTATTGTACTGTACTGGTCTTCTGTGTTATTGTACTGTACTGGTCTTCTGTGTTATTGTACTGTACTGGTCTTCTGTGTTATTGTACTGTACTGGTCTTCTGTGTTATTGTACTGTACTGGTCTTCTGTGTTATTGTACTGTACTGGTCTTCTGTGTTATTGTACTGTACTGGTCTTCTGTGTTATTGTACTGTACTGGTCTTCTGTGTTATTGTACTGTACTGGTCTTCTGTGTTATTGTACTGTACTGGTCTTCTGTGTTATTGTACTGTACTGGTCTTCTGTGTTATTGTACTGTACTGGTCTTCTGTGTTATTGTACTGTACTGGTCTTCTGTGTTATTGTACTGTACTGGTCTTCTGTGTTATTGTACTGTACTGGTCTTCTGTGTTATTGTACTGTACTGGTCTTCTGTGTTATTGTACTGTACTGGTCTTCTGTGTTATTGTACTGTACTGGTCTTCTGTGTTATTGTACTGTACTGGTCTTCTGTGTTATTGTACTGTACTGGTCTTCTGTGTTATTGTACTGTACTGGTCTTCTGTGTTATTGTACTGTACTGGTCTTCTGTGTTATTGTACTGTACTGGTCTTCTGTGTTATTGTACTGTACTGGTCTTCTGTGTTATTGTACTGTACTGGTCTTCTGTGTTATTGTACTGTACTGGTCTTCTGTGTTATTGTACTGTACTGGTCTTCTGTGTTATTGTACTGTACTGGTCTTCTGTGTTATTGTACTGTACTGGTCTTCTGTGTTATTGTACTGTACTGGTCTTCTGTGTTATTGTACTGTACTGGTCTTCTGTGTTATTGTACTGTACTGGTCTTCTGTGTTATTGTACTGTACTGGTCTTCTGTGTTATTGTACTGTACTGGTCTTCTGTGTTATTGTACTGTACTGGTCTTCTGTGTTATTGTACTGTACTGGTCTTCTGTGTTATTGTACTGTACTGGTCTTCTGTGTTATTGTACTGTACTGGTCTTCTGTGTTATTGTACTGTACTGGTCTTCTGTGTTATTGTACTGTACTGGTCTTCTGTGTTATTGTACTGTACTGGTCTTCTGTGTTATTGTACTGTACTGTGTCTTCTGTGTGTACTGTGTCTTCTGTGTTATTGTACTGTACTGGTCTTCTGTGTTATTGTACTGTACTGGTCTTCTGTGTTATTGTACTGTACTGGTCTTCTGTGTTATTGTACTGTACTGGTCTTCTGTGTTATTGTACTGTACTGGTCTTCTGTGTTATTGTACTGTACTGGTCTTCTGTGTTATTGTACTGTACTGGTCTTCTGTGTTATTGTACTGTACTGGTCTTCTGTGTTATTGTACTGTACTGGTCTTCTGTGTTATTGTACTGTACTGGTCTTCTGTGTTATTGTACTGTACTGGTCTTCTGTGTTATTGTACTGTACTGGTCTTCTGTGTTATTGTACTGTACTGGTCTTCTGTGTTATTGTACTGTACTGGTCTTCTGTGTTATTGTACTGTACTGGTCTTCTGTGTTATTGTACTGTACTGGTCTTCTGTGTTATTGTACTGTACTGGTCTTCTGTGTTATTGTACTGTACTGGTCTTCTGTGTTATTGTACTGTACTGGTCTTCTGTGTTATTGTACTGTACTGGTCTTCTGTGTTATTGTACTGTACTGGTCTTCTGTGTTATTGTACTGTACTGGTCTTCTGTGTTATTGTACTGTACTGGTCTTCTGTGTTATTGTACTGTACTGGTCTTCTGTGTTATTGTACTGTACTGGTCTTCTGTGTTATTGTACTGTACTGGTCTTCTGTGTTATTGTACTGTACTGGTCTTCTGTGTTATTGTACTGTACTGGTCTTCTGTGTTATTGTACTGTACTGGTCTTCTGTGTTATTGTACTGTACTGGTCTTCTGTGTTATTGTACTGTACTGGTCTTCTGTGTTATTGTACTGTACTGGTCTTCTGTGTTATTGTACTGTACTGGTCTTCTGTGTTATTGTACTGTACTGGTCTTCTGTGTTATTGTACTGTACTGGTCTTCTGTGTTATTGTACTGTACTGGTCTTCTGTGTTATTGTGCTGTACTGGTCTTCTGTGTTATTGTACTGTACTGGTCTTCTGTACTATTGTACTGTACTGGTCTTCTGTGTTATTTTACTGCACTAATCTTCTGAGTTATTGCACTGTACTAGTCTTCTGTGTTATTGTACTGTACTGGTCTTCTGTGTTATTGTACTGTACTGGTCTTCTGTGTTATTGTACTGTACTGGTCTTCTGTGTTATTGTACTGTACTGGTCTTCTGTGTTATTGTACTGTACTGGTCTTCTGTGTTATTGTACTGTACTGGTCTTCTGTGTTATTGTACTGTACTGGTCTTCTGTGTTATTGTACTGTACTGGTCTTCTGTGTTATTGTACTGTACTGGTCTTCTGTGTTATTGTACTGTACTGGTCTTCTGTGTTATTGTACTGTACTGGTCTTCTGTGTTATTGTACTGTACTGGTCTTCTGTGTTATTGTACTGTACTGGTCTTCTGTGTTATTGTACTGTACTGGTCTTCTGTGTTATTGTACTGTACTGGTCTTCTGTGTTATTGTACTGTATGGTCTTCTGTGTTATTGTACTGTACTGGTCTTCTGTGTTATTGTACTGTACTGGCTTCAGTGTTATTGTACTGGTCTTCTGTGTTATTGTACTGTACTGGTCTTCTGTGTTATTGTACTGTACTGGTCTTCTGTGTTATTGTACTGTACTGGTCTTCTGTGTTATTGTACTGTACTGGTCTTCTGTGTTATTGTACTGTACTGGTCTTCTGTGTTATTGTACTGTACTGGTCTTCTGTGTTATTGTACTGTACTGGTCTTCTGTGTTATTGTACTGTACTGGTCTTCTGTGTTATTGTACTGTACTGGTCTTCTGTGTTATTGTACTGTACTGGTCTTCTGTGTTATTGTACTGTACTGGTCTTCTGTGTTATTGTACTGTACTGGTCTTCTGTGTTATTGTACTGTACTGGTCTTCTGTGTTATTGTACTGTACTGGTCTTCTGTGTTATTGTACTGTACTGGTCTTCTGTGTTATTGTACTGTACTGGTCTTCTGTGTTATTGTACTGTACTGGTCTTCTGTGTTATTGTACTGTACTGGTCTTCTGTGTTATTGTACTGTACTGGTCTTCTGTGTTATTGTACTGTACTGGTCTTCTGTGTTATTGTACTGTACTGGTCTTCTGTGTTATTGTACTGTACTGGTCTTCTGTGTTATTGTACTGTACTGGTCTTCTGTGTTATTGTACTGTACTGGTCTTCTGTGTTATTGTACTGTACTGGTCTTCTGTGTTATTGTACTGTACTGGTCTTCTGTGTTATTGTACTGTACTGGTCTTCTGTGTTATTGTACTGTACTGGTCTTCTGTGTTATTGTACTGTACTGGTCTTCTGTGTTATTGTACTGTACTGGTCTTCTGTGTTATTGTACTGTACTGGTCTTCTGTGTTATTGTACTGTACTGGTCTTCTGTGTTATTGTACTGTACTGGTCTTCTGTGTTATTGTACTGTACTGGTCTTCTGTGTTATTGTACTGTACTGGTCTTCTGTGTTATTGTACTGTACTGGTCTTCTGTGTTATTGTACTGTACTGGTCTTCTGTGTTATTGTACTGTACTGGTCTTCTGTGTTATTGTACTGTACTGGTCTTCTGTGTTATTGTACTGTACTGGTCTTCTGTGTTATTGTACTGTACTGGTCTTCTGTGTTATTGTACTGTACTGGTCTTCTGTGTTATTGTACTGTACTGGTCTTCTGTGTTATTGTACTGTACTGGTCTTCTGTGTTATTGTACTGTACTGGTCTTCTGTGTTATTGTACTGTACTGGTCTTCTGTGTTATTGTACTGTACTGGTCTTCTGTGTTATTGTACTGTACTGGTCTTCTGTGTTATTGTACTGTACTGGTCTTCTGTGTTATTGTACTGTACTGGTCTTCTGTGTTATTGTACTGTACTGGTCTTCTGTGTTATTGTACTGTACTGGTCTTCTGTGTTATTGTACTGTACTGGTCTTCTGTGTTATTGTACTGTACTGGTCTTCTGTGTTATTGTACTGTACTGGTCTTCTGTGTTATTGTACTGTACTGGTCTTCTGTGTTATTGTACTGTACTGGTCTTCTGTGTTATTGTACTGTACTGGTCTTCTGTGTTATTGTACTGTACTGGTCTTCTGTGTTATTGTACTGTACTGGTCTTCTGTGTTATTGTACTGTACTGGTCTTCTGTTGTACTGTACTGGTCTTCTGTGTTACTGTACTGGTCTTCTGTGTTATTGTACTGTACTGGTCTTCTGTGTTATTGTACTGTACTGGTCTTCTGTGTTATTGTACTGTACTGGTCTTCTGTGTTATTGTACTGTACTGGTCTTCTGTGTTATTGTACTGTACTGGTCTTCTGTGTTATTGTACTGTACTGGTCTTCTGTGTTATTGTACTGTACTGGTCTTCTGTGTTATTGTACTGTACTGGTCTTCTGTGTTATTGTACTGTACTGGTCTTCTGTGTTATTGTACTGTACTGGTCTTCTGTGTTATTGTACTGTACTGGTCTTCTGTGTTATTGTACTGTACTGGTCTTCTGTGTTATTGTACTGTACTGGTCTTCTGTGTTATTGTACTGTACTGGTCTTCTGTGTTATTGTACTGTACTGGTCTTCTGTGTTATTGTACTGTACTGGTCTTCTGTGTTATTGTACTGTACTGGTCTTCTGTGTTATTGTACTGTACTGGTCTTCTGTGTTATTGTACTGTACTGGTCTTCTGTGTTATTGTACTGTACTGGTCTTCTGTGTTATTGTACTGTACTGGTCTTCTGTGTTATTGTACTGTACTGGTCTTCTGTGTTATTGTACTGTACTGGTCTTCTGTGTTATTGTACTGTACTGGTCTTCTGTGTTATTGTACTGTACTGGTCTTCTGTGTTATTGTACTGTACTGGTCTTCTGTGTTATTGTACTGTACTGGTCTTCTGTGTTATTGTACTGTACTGGTCTTCTGTGTTATTGTACTGTACTGGTCTTCTGTGTTATTGTACTGTACTGGTCTTCTGTGTTATTGTACTGTACTGGTCTTCTGTGTTATTGTACTGTACTGGTCTTCTGTGTTATTGTACTGTACTGGTCTTCTGTGTTATTGTACTGTACTGGTCTTCTGTGTTATTGTACTGTACTGGTCTTCTGTGTTATTGTACTGTACTGGTCTTCTGTGTTATTGTACTGTACTGGTCTTCTGTGTTATTGTACTGTACTGGTCTTCTGTGTTATTGTACTGTACTGGTCTTCTGTGTTATTGTACTGTACTGGTCTTCTGTGTTATTGTACTGTACTGGTCTTCTGTGTTATTGTACTGTACTGCTCTTCTGTGTTATTGTACTGTACTGGTCTTCTGTGTTGTACTTGTATTGTACTGTACTGTCTTCTGTGTTACTGTATTGTACTGGTCTTCTGTGTTATTGTACTGTACCTGTCTTCTGTGTTATTGTACTGTACTGGTCTTCTGTGTTATTGTACTGTACTGATCTTCTGTGTTATTCTATTGTACTGTACTGGTCTTCTATGTTATTGTACTGTACTAGTCTTCTGTTTATTGTACTTTACTGCTCTTCTGTGTTATTGTACTGTACTGGTCTTCTGTGTTATTGTACTGTACTGGTCTTCTGTGTTATTGTACTGTACTGGTCTTCTGTGTTATTGTACTGTACTGGTCTTCTGTGTTATTGTACTGTACTGGTCTTCTGTGTTATTGTACTGTACTGGTCTTCTGTGTTATTGTACTGTACTGGTCTTCTGTGTTATTGTACTGTACTGGTCTTCTGTGTTATTGTACTGTACTGGTCTTCTGTGTTATTGTACTGTACTGGTCTTCTGTGTTATTGTACTGTACTGGTCTTCTGTGTTATTGTACTGTACTGGTCTTCTGTGTTATTGTACTGTACTGGTCTTCTGTGTTATTGTACTGTACTGGTCTTCTGTGTTATTGTACTGTACTGGTCTTCTGTGTTATTGTACTGTACTGGTCTTCTGTGTTATTGTACTGTACTGGTCTTCTGTGTTATTGTACTGTACTGGTCTTCTGTGTTATTGTACTGTACGGGTCTTCTGTGTTATTGTACTGTACTGGTCTTCTGTGTTATTGTACTGTACTGGTCTTCTGTGTTATTGTACTGTACTGGTCTTCTGTGTTATTGTACTGTACTGGTCTTCTGTGTTATTGTACTGTTCTGGTCTTGTGTGTTATTGTACTGTACTGGTCTTCTGTGTTATTGTACTGTACTGGTCTTCTGTGATATTGTACTGTACTGGTCTTCTGTGTTATTGTACTGTACGGGTCTTTACTCTACTGGTCTTCTGTGTTATTGTACTCTACTGGTCTTCTGTGTTATTGTACTGTACTGGTCTTCTGTGTTATTGTACTGTACTGGTCTTCTGTGTTATTGTACTGTACTGGTCTTCTGTGTTATTGTACTGTACTGGTCTTCTGTGTTATTGTACTGTACTGGTCTTCTGTGTTATTGTACTGTACTGGTCTTCTGTGTTATTGTACTGTACTGTCTTCTGTGTTATTGTACTGTACTGGTCTTCTGTGTTATTGTACTGTACTGGTCTTCTGTGTTATTGTACTGTACTGGTCTTCTGTGTTATTGTACTGTACTGGTCTTCTGTGTTATTGTACTGTACTGGTCTTCTGTGTTATTGTACTGTACTGGTCTTCTGTGTTATTGTACTGTACTGGTCTTCTGTGTTATTGTACTGTACTGGTCTTCTGTGTTATTGTACTGTACTGGTCTTCTGTGTTATTGTACTGTACTGGTCTTCTGTGTTATTGTACTGTACTGGTCTTCTGTGTTATTGTACTGTACTGGTCTTCTGTGTTATTGTACTGTACTGGTCTTCTGTGTTATTGTACTGTACTGGTCTTCTGTGTTATTGTACTGTACTGGTCTTCTGTGTTATTGTACTGTACTGGTCTTCTGTGTTATTGTACTGTACTGGTCTTCTGTGTTATTGTACTGTACTGGTCTTCTGTGTTATTGTACTGTACTGGTCTTCTGTGTTATTGTACTGTACTGGTCTTCTGTGTTATTGTACTGTACTGGTCTTCTGTGTTATTGTACTGTACTGGTCTTCTGTGTTATTGTACTGTACTGGTCTTCTGTGTTATTGTACTGTACTGGTCTTCTGTGTTATTGTACTGTACTGGTCTTCTGTGTTATTGTACTGTACTGGTCTTCTGTGTTATTGTACTGTACTGGTCTTCTGTGTTATTGTACTGTACTGGTCTTCTGTGTTATTGTACTGTACTGGTCTTCTGTGTTATTGTACTGTACTGGTCTTCTGTGTTATTGTACTGTACTGGTCTTCTGTGTTATTGTACTGTACTGGTCTTCTGTGTTATTGTACTGTACTGGTCTTCTGTGTTATTGTACTGTACTGGTCTTCTGTGTTATTGTACTGTACTGGTCTTCTGTGTTATTGTACTGTACTGGTCTTCTGTGTTATTGTACTGTACTGGTCTTCTGTGTTATTGTACTGTACTGGTCTTCTGTGTTATTGTACTGTACTGGTCTTCTGTGTTATTGTACTGTACTGGTCTTCTGTGTTATTGTACTGTACTGGTCTTCTGTGTTATTGTACTGTACTGGTCTTCTGTGTTATTGTACTGTACTGGTCTTCTGTGTTATTGTACTGTACTGGTCTTCTGTGTTATTGTACTGTACTGGTCTTCTGTGTTATTGTACTGTACTGGTCTTCTGTGTTATTGTACTGTACTGGTCTTCTGTGTTATTGTACTGTACTGGTCTTCTGTGTTATTGTACTGTACTGGTCTTCTGTGTTATTGTACTGTACTGGTCTTCTGTGTTATTGTACTGTACTGGTCTTCTGTGTTATTGTACTGTACTGGTCTTCTGTGTTATTGTACTGTACTGGTCTTCTGTGTTATTGTACTGTACTGGTCTTCTGTGTTATTGTACTGTACTGGTCTTCTGTGTTATTGTACTGTACTGGTCTTCTGTGTTATTGTACTGTACTGGTCTTCTGTGTTATTGTACTGTACTGGTCTTCTGTGTTATTGTACTGTACTGGTCTTCTGTGTTATTGTACTGTACTGGTCTTCTGTGTTATTGTACTGTACTGGTCTTCTGTGTTATTGTACTGTACTGGTCTTCTGTGTTATTGTACTGTACTGGTCTTCTGTGTTATTGTACTGTACTGGTCTTCTGTGTTATTGTACTGTACTGGTCTTCTGTGTTATTGTACTGTACTGGTCTTCTGTGTTATTGTACTGTACTGGTCTTCTGTGTTATTGTACTGTACTGGTCTTCTGTGTTATTGTACTGTACTGGTCTTCTGTGTTATTGTACTGTACTGGTCTTCTGTGTTATTGTACTGTACTGGTCTTCTGTGTTATTG